>NC_142389.1:12635000-12640000 GCF_059441005.1 Hippichthys cyanospilos | reverse complement strand
CTTTTTTCTTAATACGTCGCCAGGATCAAAATCAATGTAATGGATCGAGGTGCAAAAAATAAATGACCCAGACTCCTTTTTTTCCTCCCAAAAATACTCCAGTCTCCCTAAGAAGATTAAATAGCTACATGATGAGGGTGATTTAATTTTTTAGCAGCTTTCAATTTTAAGTCATTCACTACCATAGATGGCTATAGATGTCAAAGATTTATTCCTACCAGGCTGGCAATAAATAAATAAGCTCAATCACTGCCATTGACAGCTATTTATTTTTAAAAAAAAGACCTTTTTTTTAACTTTTAAATGCACGTACTTTTAAGAGCAACGATTTTAGGTCTATTAAGGGTACAAATATTGTAAGACTGTGACCTAACAGACTGACGTAAACAGTGTCTTGCGTAATAAAATTAAAATGAGCAGGGCACCACTAAGCCATTTTTTCCTCCCTTGTTTCTCCTTTCCTTGCTCCCTCCATCCTATCTGCTTTCCTCCCTAGCTGGAGCCGCCGCCCTCTTGTGGCAACCTCCTGCTGGCCGTTTGCCATCGGCGCAAAGCACTTTTGGACACGCCTGTTGATGTGTTGAAACTCTGCCAGATACGAGACACTCGAGAGTAGCGCTGTCCGGGGGGCGGTGGCCCTGATCTGGTGATCTGATTGGACGGGCCACTGAGCACAGAATAAAAACAAACTGACGTCAGCTGCCCTCCTTAACGAGCATGTGACGGAGTGTCGCGTGTTACAGTATGTACAGTACAGCAGGGAGGGTGGGGGAATGGAAGGGGGCGTGGGAGAGGACGGCAGCTTGGCGGATACAAAGGGAGATTGAACATGTGCACATTGCAGGTGCATGTTAGCTTACCAGACTAAGGCGTGTGACAGCAATAGAAAACATCTTAACGTCAAAAACATAAGACGCACCAACAGTATTAATGCAAACCTGGCGCTACAGGGATGTAAATCATTCCTACAGTGAGAATCCCTTTATTGTTGTCAATTACAGCTATGGCGACAAAGGGCAAGCCCTTTGTGTCTATTACTATTATGAGGACCACAGTGCTCACGTGTACATCAAAAGCCAGAACACACACAAGCTCACATCACACAGGAAACAAGGCAACACTGTCTAATTACGGGCCACATGTTGTGCGTTAGAAGCCTGGAAGTCCCAACTTCATAATCCGACTGCTAACTATTTGTGCACTCACACCAAAGTCCTATTCATGGGGATAACTACGTGCAGATGGCAGAGGTTATTGGAAACGAGGCGCCACACACTCGCTCGGCCACTTCCAGCGACAGCTGACTGAAAGGGGCTCGTCTGCTGCCGTAATTTACATTGCCTCAGTAGACAAAAGGCAAAATACAGCAGGCAAAACAGAAAGAGCAAAGCCTTGAATCTAAACCATGTTTCGTGAAATAATTCCTGTGCCATAGGAGCATCCAAGTGATTCTTTCAACTTGACTCAACAATATACAGTCGCAGCTACCTAATAAGACTATTAACTGAGTTTGTGGGTGGTAATTCACAAGGGCAGCCAGGCCCTTTGTGGCGGTGACGACCGTTTAATCTTTGGGAAAGATTGACTGAGGATTAACATATCATTAGCCGCTCCCCCGACCGAGCGGCGCGTGGATTTGGGTGTCGGAGGGCGACGTCGCAGCAAGCCCGGGGCGCTCCTTTGGTGTAATCCCATTTTCCATTTCAACTTCCACACACAAGAAATGCCGCGGATGAGACAAGACCCATCTTGATTTTAACCTTGCTGTAGCGCTTGATTGGACAGGTCAGATATACAGTAATTAACCCTTTATCTTCATTTTGGCTTCAAACTGAGAAAAACATGCCAACATGCTTGATAACAGGGTAAAACAAAATTATGTAAAGACTGGCCCTTAAAGGGGTCGTACATTTATTAGCAATTTTCAGCAGCAAAAAGTTATTTGGAGTGCTGTTAAGGGATTTGAAAAAAATAATTGAGCACATTGTTATTAGCGACAAAATTTACCAGCAAATGAGCCAAAAACAATACAGATGGTATGTGATCTATCTTCTGGATTTGCTGAACAAAATAAACATTAAGATACCACCAATAATGGACTTCTTCAGTTTAATACATCAAGACAGAGATTGAAAAGCATTCTGCTTTAAGTTATTTCTTTAACCCAAAAATGCTAAACAGGAATAATTCTGTACACAGACATTAAAGAGAGAATTTCGACAATGACGTTTATCATCATTTAAACGTGTTGTGGACTAAGAACCTTTAGGATGACATTTTGGATGATGTGAGGCCTTGTGACACACCCTCAACACTACTCGACTCACAGGTAGAGAAAGCCTGACCTTCTCTTGTGTCATTCCGACCCCCAGGGAGCAACAGTGATTGAGGGCAGCCTTACTGGGAAAAGACGCTCTTACTGGAAAACCCAGCCACCTACTTACTGGCACTGCGGGGGGAGGGTCATTGCGGATTTCCATTGTTAGCTGCAATGCATTGAAAACTGCAGATTATGCTAATTGACTTGACCCATTACAATAAAACTGAGCTTGGTTGAGTTCACGCGATTGTCAGGAAATCAGTTGAAGGACAAATCACCATTGTGTTCTGATTGGATAGGGTTGTAAAGAAATGGGGGAATATCCAGTGAATTTCCACAATAAATTGATTAGAAATTTCCATTGTGTTCTGATTGGATTGGGGTTGTTAAGAAATGGGAGTAATATCCAGTAAATTTCTATGATAAATTAATCAGGAATTTTGGAAAAATTAAAAATTTTGAGATTATCAATCATATTTTCCCAAATTATATTGAAGTAAATAAAATTGCTGGCTTCTATCGAAAGCACACAAATTACATTAAGGAAGAAATGTCCTCTCTCCACATGAACCAGAGTTTCCACAAAAGTAGCCCCTCTCCCATCATACGTTATTCATTCGGACCATATGGCTCAACCAAAATGGTTTCCATTGCAGCCAACTTTATCCAGATCACATGATCAAACAAATAACTTGAGTATGGCTTGTTACTTTGAGGGTGAGAAGGGGAGGGGTCGGGGCATCTTCCGCCCAGAATTCCTAGTGTGGTACACATTAGACAGACTGCAAGCATTTATGCATGCATGTGGAAATGCAACCATTTTTGGACTATGAGGAAGTAGGCGAAGAGTCACTCAGCCCTCTTTGAACTTCTTGCCATATGGTCGGTCTCAAGCAAGGGTTTCTGCCATATTTCATTAATGCAAAGCTCCCCAAACGCTGAACTACGAGAGATAATCAGGTACGCTACAAGAAACGATACAGTTTCACAAAATTGGTCCAAAAATCAGGTGACCTGTGCGTTCACTAGCTATAGAATACTTTTATAATTGAGCGTTCATGTTCAAACAAAATTTGATTTTGCACAATAACATGCATCTAGGATGCAGTGATTAATTTATCTGATTATAATCACTATACTTTCTACTGTTGTATCGGCGATTTTGAGGGTGTATAGCAGGGGTCCCCAAAATTTTTCCTGTGAGGGCCACATAACTTTTCCCTTCTCTGATGGGGGGGCCGGTGTCAGTTTGTAACAGAAAAAGTGTGACGATCGTAGGGGAGCTTAAAAAATTTATTGTTTTCCAGAAAGCCACACATAACCAAATAACCCTTTCCAGGTTCTTTACAGAAAAAAAGTCAGGAAACCAACCTGTTAACCAACCATTATTCCGTTCTCTCTTTGACAGGGCCTAGGATTTTTTTTCTGGAGGCCAAATAGGAAAAAAATCCGATAGGGTCTCTGGTATTGTTCAGAGGGCCGGGCCAAATGTGCTGACGGGCCGTATCCCGCCCGTAGTTTGGTGACCACTGGTGTATAGCTTTAAAAGGTGGGGCCGGGCATGATGAGTCGCAAGGGCGTCTGTGAATGAAACTAGCACCATAACAAATGTCCGCCGTCTTTGCAGAATTTAAAAAAAAAAAAAAGGCTTCTATAATGCTCATAAAAAAATTAATTCACAGAAAAAGAAAACGATTGTTTTCGTACAAAAACATTACATTGATTTTTTTGCGTTTTAAACAAATTTTGACACGCTGATGTTGCAGAGTTTTGGCTTGCTGAGAAAAATGTCTTAACTGAGACTTGTCATAAATAGAAGAAATAACAGGAAAGTTAAGAAAAAAAGACTTCATACTGGTTTCTACTCATTTAAAGTAACACTAAGATTTAGACCGTTTTTCACTAAATGAATACATTTGCATAAAAAATTTGCAAAAATATGTGTTCTTAACAATTATTGTATGTTTTGAATATAATTGTAGGTCTAGTTATCATTAAATTTTATTACATGGAGATGGCACTCCTCCGAAGGTCGCCATGTCTGTTATAGCTACGGACAGCAGGAGGAGTAGTGTTTATTCCTACATTTAACGTAATGCCCCTAAATTGCATATACTATGTGTAATTTTTCGCATGCGCCTGTGGGAGCTTTAGGGTCATTACGGTAAATGCATCAAAAGATGCAAATAATTAACACCCCTACTCCTGCGGTCCGTAACTAAATCTTACACAGTGTCACTTTAAAGTTTTTTTTTGTTTTATTTTGTGCTATTTTCAATTGGCAATATAAGACAAGTGTTCAAAAATATGCATTTTCTCCACACACAAAACCCTCAATTTCTCCAGAATGCTTCATCTGATTGTCAGAATTCCTTAAGCGTTGTCCTCTGGTTGAAGCGGCCTTTCGCAACACATTCGAAATTTTGACAGTTTCATTTTCTGAAAACATTTGACAGCCCCCTTGCTATTGAAGCCAGAAGGCAGCCATCTCACATTGCCACTCTTATTAAAAACGTATTACTTATTGCTGAAAAGCCCATTAATACTGCATGTTTCATGCCTAAATCCCGTATGGAGTAATCAGAGCTTCAAAAAAAAAAAAAAAGACTTCACGGTTATCTACATTTCAGTCCCATCTTAGTATGGTGAATCATGATGTTAGGTTTAAATTTTCAGCAAT
>NC_142389.1:12615000-12630000 GCF_059441005.1 Hippichthys cyanospilos | reverse complement strand
GCTGAGAGTAGGAGGTCCTACGGGCTCGTGTAGCCCTTGCTGTGGATCTGAGCGTAGCTCCAGTTCGACTGGAGGAAAAAAATGGATTCACTTCCGCTGCAGGGACTAGGGAGGAAGGGGAGGGGCGGACGTGGGGGTGTGCTCACCACAGGCTCGTACCCGAGTCTCGGTGTGCGCGTGCGCGCGAACGATGTTAGCGTTTTTGTTGAGCAAAGAAAATGCTGGCTATGTGTTGCTTCTGGAAAAAAAGATCGATTACTTTTGACGCTGTTTCAATTGAATGATACTGCTCTAAGCTAGAGTCATTCATTGTATTTAATTTCAAGTCCCCAGGACGTCACCGTAACCCGACAGCGGATCGCGCTAACATGATTGATGCTAAAATTGTTGTGCCGTCTAACTAGACTATTAATTTGAAATAACACTTTTAATATATAGTACATTGTACTGTTTACCGCGTCAAGTATGAATCGCAAATCAAATTATGGCCTCGACATGAGAGTCCAACACATAATCGCATACATCAGTCATGTAACAACAAAAAGTATGAAACATAATTTCTTTAACCTTTTTATTTTCATCTCATTAACGCCTACACACAATTTAAATAACTATTAAAAAAAGTAAATTACACGGCCGAATTGAAAAATTAACGCAATCATTGAATTTAAATGTTGGCCTAATTTAGGCCGCCCGCTAAAACACGCACCACAAAATATTTGGTAAACGTGCTACTTTCCAAAATGTATTTCGTAGCTAGTATTTTTACTTACATTTTGCATTGCATTTCACGGAGCATAAACATGAATAAATGCACGCAAATTATACCATGCAGTACTTGTTTTCTAAAATGATGCTTATTGGATTGTTTATTTTTCATTCTATCTCTCAAATCCGTTATTTTTCTAAAACTTTTACATAAATAAAACTAAATAAATCAACTTTCGACATAGATCCGACACGACATGTAAAATTTGTTCATTTGTCCTTAGTCTAAATGGGAGTGCGGAGGGAAAAGTAGCTTCTAGGGCCCAAAGGATGACAGTGGGGTGATTTACAACAACACCCTAATGATTAAAACAAGATGGATTCGGTCGAGGCTTCCCAACAGGCCAGGGGTTATGCTGATATGCCATAGTGGGAAAACATTCCCTCTGATGGACTG
Organism: Hippichthys cyanospilos; assembly: GCF_059441005.1. Lineage (NCBI taxonomy): Eukaryota > Metazoa > Chordata > Actinopteri > Syngnathiformes > Syngnathidae > Hippichthys > Hippichthys cyanospilos. The sequence continues at coordinate 12,628,835 of NC_142389.1, read as the reverse complement.
CACCATGGAGCTTTCTCTTACAAACAAACCTTTCATCCATCTTCTCCATACTACTGTACATACAACCATAATAATGTCTCAGATTAATCCTGAACATGATAATTTAAGGACTCAAAACTTAAACAAATGATCCTGTCAACTTTTTTTTCTCCAGTTTACAGAGTAGTCTTTTATCATTTCCACAGGATCATATGACCCTTTGCAATGTGAATGAACATCAGACATACCATCCTGACCACGTGAAGGTCTGTGTTGGTTGCCAGAGGGAACTCAAACACACACACACACACACACACACACACACACACACACACACACACACACACACACACACACACACACACACACGTGTGTTCATGGCACTAAAATGAACATACCACCAGTCCATAAATGATTTTTGGGTCCATATGATTGTTTGGTGCATGAGAAACTGTCATTGTGATGTCATTTTTTTTTTTTTTTTTTTTTTTAAATCAAAACAGTTGTGTTTTGGACCTGAAAAACGCTTAATTAACATGATAAACCATGAGGTTAATTTAAACAGATACGGTACTTATTACAAGATTACCAGATGTAATTCCCCATACCTTATTCAAAGACAATCAGCTAACTATCAGTCTAGTTTGATGAAGATGAAGCTTAAAACGTGTTAAATCGGCTAATCCACATTTGATAAACAATGACTGTTCATAGTGCTACATGCTTACTCCCTCAACTCCCCAAAAATTGTTTTGCTAATTCACTAGGTTTGACCAGGCAAAATCATCATGAAAAATTAACACCACAAAGAAACATTGTGGAACAGAACTTTTAAAACATAACATTGAGAACATTTAATAAAAACAAAATTATGAACTGCGAACAATATTTAACCAACATTCACTCAGTAATCCAGTCACACTGGTGTGAAAAATCTAACAATTACATTTACTTGCTAACATTATTATTTTTTGTTTAACTTCCTTTAGGAACTAATTTATCCACACCTCATTCGCCCACACATGATTGCTGTGCAGCCAGCGTCGGGCCGAAGCAACGCTAAGAGTGAAAACTTGTTCCTGTGACGTATTCACAGCATTGTAGTGGACTTCTAACTTGGGCTGTGGGATGAGCGCTGCGGAGAGCAGGCGGCTCCCGCCTGAAATGTACTCACTTTCGCTCTCCTGACTCCTGGAAGGAGAAACAAGACTTATCATATGCGCATAAGCATGCATTCACATTCGTAAAAGAGCCGTTACCTCTTCAGGGTGACAGTGAGGCTGGTCGGTGTCGTCTCGGAAAGGGGGAGAATGACTGAAGCATTGACAGTGATTAACATCTCAAATGTGAGTGCTAGCTCAACCTCCCCCAATCGACTGGGAACAATCAGCGCCATGAAACCAGCGGGGGCCGATATGGCTGGGTAATAGCCAGCAGTCAGGCAGCCTAAAGGATACAGAAATAGGCAGTCAAGCCAAATGTAAAATAATAACAAAAAAAGTGTACTTATTAGTCATTTCTCAACACAAGGTACAGAAAATTTGTCCCCCACTTACACCTGAAGACCTTGCGTGCACGGAGCCAGTGGTTTTGCTTCCCCAGTTTTTGCAAAAGTGCCTGCAGCACAGCTCCATTCACTGGTACCTTTCTAGAGAGCATGAAGTCTACAGAGTCGGATGCTATAGGAAGCATTAGCCTGTCCACGCACGCTTGCAGGTGAGCATTAAACAGGGGGGTGTACCGAGAAATGTCTACTTGATCTGGGGAAACAGAAAGACACCCACCCAAAGGAACAACATCCCATTCATCCGTTTTCTGTCATGTTTAAGCTCATTTGGGTTGCAAGAAGGTATTTTTCTCAATGAATTGAATTTAACAAACGTGAAAAAAGTACGTTATCGTACCATTGGGCTCTTGAATTCCTGGGAGATTACACAGGACCTCAAATGCATCTCTGTGAGAGCCTCTCTCAGCCAGATGCAAAAGGATCCGGCTTCTATTCTCCAAGTCGGAATGGTGACATGGCCACACGTTTGAACTCATAAACCATTTGTTTTCTATGGTCAAAGATGGAAAATTTGCAACGTCGCAATCGGAAGTCTAGAAGACATCCTCTGCTTAACGGGAGAAATACCTCGTAGAGTTTTGAGAGCACCTTCCAGGCTGCCACAGAGGACGAAAAGCTCTGTCGCCAAAGTGATTATGTGGCAGCGTGACCCGCCGTCCTCATTGCCAAACAAACCTTTCTGCATCGAGTAGTTGACCTTTGATTGGGACAGCACTTCTACCACCCGCCGACCCTACCACACATACAAAGGCAGTTATCAAATTTCATGTGATTTTATTTGCTCTTCTACAAGATAGCAGATTAACCTGTTGCCAATCATGCAAAAGTATAGCTATGTGTTTAACTAGGTTCTGCAATATCAAAAAATGTATTCCACAAATTCCCAGTTTGTTCAGATGGGTTTATTTACCTTGGCCCACTGCTGTGTTTTATGGTATCTTAGCATGAGAGAGACTCCCATTCTGCCTATGAAACTCATCAACAGGGAGTTTGGATCTTCATTCTGGCAAACTACATGTGGGAATAGAATAAGAATTAAAACATTTGCTGAAGTGTATAAAGTGTTTAAACTTTTTTTTTTTTTTTTAAATAAAACAAGCATGATTACTCGTCTCAGTAAATGCCACAAACGGCACTGACAGCTTCTCTTTGGTCTCGGACAGAAGAGTGACAGCAATAGCTGCGCTAATGCGCTCCAGTTGGCCGGGATGTTGGCAGGTTGTGCAAATGAAGCGAAACGCTTCACCAAGGTGGCACCAGTCCCCTTGCTTTACACAAAGCTAGTTAACACAACAATGTTGGTACAAAGTTTCCTGAGTGATGCAAGAACCCGAGTTGTACTTGTGGACGAGTTTGACTAACCTCCATCTCCACAAGAGCATGGGCCAACTTTATGGAGTCTGAAATGGGCACACCAGTGGGCAGAGATAATCTTTGATAGAAAACAAGACGGACAGTTAACTAATTAGATCAGTCATAAAGTGAAGCAGAACAAAATAACTTAAGTATAATGTTATTCTCATTATGACGCAAATAACAAGAATCTCAGCATAACTGACATCCCCTCAAACATTTTTACTTCCTTATGAATGCCACAAAATGGCAACAAAGCTACCTTTCTATTAGACAAGGCTCCGGCCTGTCAAAATGAAGCGTCTCGCCATACTTCAACATAGTTCCCATTAGCACTGGGAATAAATGTAGACCAAATTGAATAATTCGACTTTAAAAATACCTCCTCTAAAATTAGTCGCCTCGTAGCGCTGCTGGAACCATGTTTGCGTCACCATTTTACACACTTTTCTTGCAGACATACAATGCAGCAATGGCAGAAAAGAGGGAGGGGGGCTCCTCCAAAAAGATGATATACAAAGACCATCCTGACATGAAGGCTCTATTGCTTCTTTGTGCACCACCTAGTGGCCGAAAGCTATTCGTGTGCTTAGAAACACTGAGTTTGTAGTTAGTGGGTTTTTATTAAAAAAAAAAAAAAATCATCATGTGGAGCATCACAAAATAAAGGAAAGAACTTCCAAAAAAGCACTAGGGGAGTATTATCAGAGAATATAATCTGTCACTCCAAATAATCTATAGTGGGTTGGTTTTAAGTGTTCACATTTAAACCAGTAGAGGACAGTCAAGTGTAACTTGACCAGTTTGCTTATCAAGAAGAGGAAAAATAACAGGAAGGTATTGACCTCATAATATCCAGCAAGGCCTTCTCTGCTAGCCTAACATAACCTGACATCATTATCATAACTATAATAAAGTATAACAATTATAATATGTAGCTATAATGAAAGTCAATTTTATTTTAAATTCGTTTTTACTGAATACATATATTGTATATATTTTTTATAATACTTGTCATGTAAGTCAATTTTATTTTAAACTCATTTTTACTAAACACATATATTAAATGTATATATTTTTTAATTCATAAAATTATTCTCCATATTCAGTTCTTTTCGTGTCATATTATATCCATTTGGTTACGCACCTTTCAGTGTAGTAGTTTTAAGTTGGAGTTTTTAGACAATTAGACTTCAGCTAACTTGTCGACAGGGTGTATGTAATCTGCTTTAGCCAGAAGCCAGGGCATTCGCATCAACACAGCGCGGGCTTCTGCGCAAGCGCAGATGGATATGTGAGCGGCCTGTATAACTTAATAGACAGCTGTAACAGCAAATCGAGTCATAAGATCACCATCAAGAGGCCTCACATTGAATGTGACGTGAGTGGATGGTCACTGCAGGAAGGCGGTGCAATGCTCAAAAAGCAAGCTACACGGTGTTGGCTTTGGCTAGAGGCGTAGCGTAGCTATTAGTTAATCTGCCCTGACACGGCCATATTTCTGACTGGGCTACCACAGGTGTGAGCTAACCCAGCCAAATAGCTCTGGTGGCAATACCTCGTTTGTTTGGTGTTTGAAGCGACACTGGATTTGCAAACTTCAATTGTTTAACCAAGGCAGCAACAAGGCACCAAAGCATGGCTGGACACACACGCTACGGTGCTTTTAAAAACTTATGGGGACACCCGAGTGGCTACACTGTACATCTCAGTGCCAAGAGAAAGAACATGAAGAGGTCAAGAAAAATTGGGAGGTATTGAAAAGACTGATTGATTGTGACCGCCATTTTTTTTTTTTTTTTTTTTTTAGTTTTAATATGTTTGTGTTATTTTATTTTGTTCATATTCAACTAATAGTAAAGAAATAAAATGATGTTCTTATATTAAACTGTGATCTGTGATTTGGACTCCATAAAATTTCGTGAATATTTATTTTAGTTTTGACAGCATCACGTATAATGACAAGTTTTAATGGCTGATGTGGGTCTACTGACGTCCAGTAATGCGTACGTGTGCTCATGAGGACTATTTATTCGGGTCTGACATCACAGAAGGCAAACGTGTGAACGTCACGACCCGCCACTGATAGACGATAATATATAATGAGGAGATCTATCCCTTTACTTCAATTTATATTCAATCTTAGAAAATTATGAAAAAATAAAAACAAAATGGGGGGGATTATGCAAAAGAATAATCAATTTTAGAAAGATGCAATATTGACAACTATAGTTCTTAGATACAGATGTGATCAACAACAACAAAAAAATATATATTTCTCTCATGTCTTAGGTCTGAACACAAAAACAGCAAAATACAAAAATCTGTGATAAGTAGCAAATAGATGAATATACAAGGCTAACTCACCTTTGATGAGCAGACAGGTTAGGATTCATCATCTTCTGGAATTCAGGAGTATTTTTAACATCATCAAAGCAATCCAAGCTTAGCACTAAATTTTCACTGGCCATCTGTCAGCAGATGAAAACCTTTCAACGCACGTGCCTAGTTACATAGCCACAATGACATGAAACGCATAAAATGTGTTCATCTACCTTGTAAGCTAGCTGCAGGAGGTGAGGCATAACACTCGTGAAGCCTCTCTCTCTTACAAAGGTGAAAAGGGCGCGCAAGAACTCCTGAGAAGGCTGACAAGAGAGCAAGAGAAATAGTTTCTTGTGAGTTTGTAATAAAGTTCTGGAATTGTTTTCTACACTGACAGAGGTACCCCCCAAAACTCAACATCTTCTGCCACCTGCTGGCTGACACACACCATTACAACGTATATGATATGAACTCAAACTGACCACTATCTTATGAGCCCAGGTGACACTCAGCACTGAGAGAACATCAGGTATGAGGCCTGCTTTCAGCATAGCCCAGAGGAGACAGAGAAACACAGGCATGGAGAAAAACATTCCTGGAGAATTGCCCTGGTAGTAGCTTGTGATCAAAGCTCCTGGGGGAAAAAAATCTGACATTATAGTTGTCATTCTAACTTGCAGGTGTATAGTGGAGAGTAGTGGAGTTTATTTATTTATGTTTTATTTTTATTTCTGGTTTGGGGGGGAGGAGATACATTTTAAGCAATACCTGCTTTCTGAAGGCAGTTTGGATTTTTGGTGAAGGAGGCCACAGTGTTGATACAAAACTAGAATGAAAACCAAAAAACAACCAAGTCACGCTTTACATTTGAAGTACAACAGGGGGTAGCATATATGATCAAATGACTTCAGCGCCAAGCATCTCACCCTTTGACAGTAAGCAGTACACAACACAAACGATCCAAATGTGATACAGATTAACTTTTGATGTTGTTTTGATTCCAAATGGACAAAAATGACATAAAATGCAAAAATGATGGGCGCTCAGACATGCGATTAAATACTTAGGAATTGTTTTAAATCAGGGGGATTTAAAGCATTTTAAACAAGAGTTTTGTTAAAAGAAAAATCCACTTATTCAGCCATTTTCAGCAGGAAAAAGTTATTTAATCTGTAATTAATTTGATAACTAATTTTTCTTAAAAATAATCTATTTTCAAGAGCACATTTTTTCCCACTGTCAGTTGAAAATGACGTTGCCTGCACTCAAGGTTCGAATAACGAGCAACCACAGATTACCTGTCGGTCATGTGATATTTCCAAAATGTGCTGTGATTAGTCATTACCAGAGTCTTGAGTAGAGGTGATTGCATTTTCCATTGACAGCATATGGGAAATGTGCTTTAACCTTGTGCAATATTTTGAACATTTTTGGTCATTCCACATCTCACTATTTTTTAGCCAAGGGGTGACACACTCCAAGTAGCATAATAATTAAGTGGTTGTGCCATGTTGAACTTTGACATGTTGTCACCATCAGTGAAATTTCAGCTCCCTAATGTCATCTTTCAATGCTTTCCCTCTGATGTGAAATGCCTTTGATGTAAAGATCAACTCTTTAGACAAAATACCGCACAAGGGTTTACGCCGGAGATAGACAACATTTTGCAAAACAGTTACTACATCTAGTAGTACTAGTTAAATTCAAACAAATTATGGGTTTGCCCAGGCGTTCGTCCCAAGGCACATTGCTGCTCACAGTCAAGCGTTTACCTCCTCGTCTCCTTCCATCGGCACGTGTAGAAAGCGGCACATCTTGTAGGTACAGGACTGCGATTCACTGAAGAACAGCCTACAGTACTAGATATTTAACAGGATGAAAGGAGTTCTGACACTGATCAAACAACTCTTGGAAACTGAGACAATCCATTCTGACCTCAATATGAAAGTTTTCTTTTTGTTGTGCAGTGCACTTGTTGCACAGTGTATTGTGTGCAGTTCAACTTGATACAAATGCAGTAGTCTGTATATTTACATTACATGAAATGATTGTTGCTTACTGATTTACATTTCGAACCCAAAGGCTCAGTTTTGTTTGCAGGCTTTGGCATCAGTGGACCTGTATAGAGAGAAAACAAAACAGATACATTAACTCAAGTTTACTAATCCCCAATACTGTATTGTGCTGCTTCAATTTCCACTCACGATTTTTCACTGGACGACATGAAGACATCCGATTCTGTGGTTTCTTCAGTGCCTCAAAGTGCACATTCCTTTTTAAAGAAGGATAATCAATGCAAAACTCGAACCAGTGAATGGGTTGAAATGAAATCATACCTTTTCTGGAAATGTCTTTTTTCAGGATTTCCGATGGCATAAGACTTGACCTGTTCAATAAGACACACAGCAACCATAAAAAATAAATTAAAAAAACTATATTTCAAAGTCATGGTTCTCAAACTGCAGTACGTGAAGGCAGTTCAGAAGTTTGTGAGATTTTAACAGAGTTCCTGAAGGTATCAGCAAATCTAGTTGAATTGTTTTTAATGCCATGACAGGAACATTACATGTTTCTTTTAAAATTAACCCCTGGGTGTCCGGGCATTTTTCAACTCACCTGGTCTTATTTTCACCCAACTTAGGCTGACTTTGAAAAGGTCATAACATCATCAAATGTAATGTATATATTTACATTCAACCCCTCAAAACATTCACTAACATTAGCCCGAAGACTTTTGCATTATGGGACTCTAGGCTAAGCCAATCATAAAAGTCTTTGAAAGGCTTGCAAATGGCATAAATTGCCCACTAGCGCCACTTGGTGGTTTTGGAGTGTCGACACAAAAATTTGTATTGCGTAACGAATTGCTGTTCTAAGGATTCATGCAAAATTCGAGGGAAATGTATGATAAAACATCAGGTTTTCAATATGTCCAAAATTGACAATATTTCCAATTTTGAAAGGCAGTAAATGAGCCCGACAAGGGCTAAATTTGATTCGACCTCCCGTTTGCAAACATTTGAAAAGGGACAGCAGCGTGGCATATTGAAAGTCGTCATTTTTTGACAATCCATGTAATATTTTAGCCTCCCGGTGTTTTTTTTGCTTTTCCTTTGTTATCACACATCAAAATGCCTGAGTTGGGTCAAAATTTGGGTTAAAAGCAAAATTTTTGAAACATGAAATAACTTATTGCTAAGTTGTGTTATCGTAATTTCTTTATAAAATGTATACATTTATTTTGCCAACTTTTATATGGACTAGTTTGGTCATTAATTACATAATTGTACAGCAGACAAGCAAGAAATAAAACGGAAGTAACATGATCTATCTTCTCTAGATTTTGAATAAAATAAGTTTAGAGATGTCACTACAAATGCGATGTACAAATGTAGTAGAGCACTGTTCTAAGTAGTGCTGCCAAAAGATAAAACCAATTGAGACATTAAGCTCTAATCAATGGTCCATGCTCTCTGTTGAAAATTTCTCTAGGTTGGCAAACAGCTTTGCTATGGCTTGCTACATTAGCATCTTTGCTGCTATCGTTAATAGCAGTCGCAACTGGGTGCTTTGCATTTATGTGGCAGGCTAAACTTGAGTTGTTTCTGTGGTAAGCAAGTTTTGTTTTTTTTTTAACAAAGAATGCCTACTTTGATCATAATTGCTGTCAGAACGTTTTTTTAGTTAAATTTCCCATTTATAAGGCCGACAATTCTTAAATGTGCTTCCGATTTCACATCTTACTTCCTGCTCAACCTCATACATACAACAGAAGTCTATGAGGTTATGGCAAATACTGGCTCCTGACACTGATTATAAAGTCCCCTCCAAATTTAAAAATTATTTGAGTTGGTTATGGGGTAATTGAGTTGGTTATGGGGTAATTGGCTGACAAATAATATTTCACAGGTGGTAGAACAGATCTTCTCAACGTTTTGAAAACCTTCCTTAGGTTTTACCCATTACCATTGGTTTGTCCTGGATTTCTTCCCTGAAAACAATTCTTTGGCTTTTGGGTGAGGTACTTTCTTTTTTTGGCCTCCACGGTCTGCTGGAGCTCTCCTCTGCAAAATTCAGAAGTGAGATAACTTGAGGCCGTTTCAGAAAAAAATATCACTTGTGTCTTCCTTTTGTTAACAATCCTAAGAGATTGCCTCGGATCTGTCTAACATAAAAATCAGATAAAACAATTTCTTGCTGTGTTCCACATCGTTTCAGCAATGTTCTTAAATTGGCCATACCGTTGTCTGGACTGTCGCACTGAAAATATATATTAACTGGGGTCCAACTGAAACACAAGTAATATAGTAGAGTATGCGGTCATAATAAGCTTGTGCCGACTGGGAGATGTAGTCAAATATTAAGCTTTACCTCTGTTTTAAAGTCGGCGATGCTCCATGTGCGGTCAAAGTCTTTGGGTCTTTTTGAAGTCTACTGGGAGCCAGTTTGAGCAAACTCTCCTGAGGCAGGTCGCCAAAGAGCTCCGAGTCATCATGATCGACATCAACAAGCAGGATATCGTGTTGATATGCCGTGAACTCATCCAAATCGCACAAGGGAGCGTCACCACCTGAACAGCTCTCAGTTGGACACCATTCAGCGTCTACTAGGTCAGATGAATTAGCAGAAGGTGGCTGAGCATCACAATTGAAGGCTTCACCATCATCATCGTTATCGGAGGAAGAGGTGGATTTGGAGAGATCTGGCGAATGGTTGGTGTTTCTCGTGTTTTCAAGTTCAAGTTGGATCGAATTTCTTTGTGCCTCATCGGCTTCCTCATTAGTTTCTACCAAAGAGGTGAATTTGGCAACATCTGGCGAATAGTTGGTGTTTATCGTCTTTTCAAGTTCAAGTTGGATTGATTTTCTTTGTGCCTCATTGGCTTCCTCATCAGTTTCTACCAAACGGCTGCTATCAATTGTATCACTACTTTGCTCAGCTGAGAGTGTAGCTTCTTTTGGAGTGAAAGAAATAGATGGGATTACTTCTGTTTGTGTTGAATCATTTCTAGAGTTTTTTGGGATTATTAATCCATTCATAACCAGTTGCTTGTTGTGCCATGAAATGTATGTGCGAGCACAGGAATCATTTCGTTCTCTGACATAGTGCCTTACTCTCTGGCAGGTGAAGGATGCTGGGTCGTCACCGAACGATCCCACTTTCTCTTTGTTGCATGTCCCAACTGTAAATTCTCCATGTGGCTGAATATGACTGTTTGAAGTGCTCCATTCGTTTTCCTCAATCGAAAGACAGTTAGGTTGAATGGTTTGCAGGTCTGTAGTAAGCCTAAGAGTGCCTTGATTCAAAAAATCCATGTTGAGATTTATTTCACTTCCATATATCACTGTCCCTATAGTGTCACATGCTCTCTGTGGGTTGGACTCAATGTTCTGCTCTCCTGTTGAGTTTCCAGGAAAGACGGAAGCTTGCAAGGTTGCAGGGACATTCTTGAAGAATGAACCAGTGGGACTGTTATTTATGTAATCATTGTCTGTGTACTCTCTCAGTTGTCGCTGGCTTTCAATTAGTCTACCACGTCCACAGACATTGTCAGATTGCAATTTTGGATGTGACATGGAATTTTGATGCTCCTCATTTCCATTGTGGTGCCCTGAACAACGGGACCTCAGCTTGAATCCAGCAGCTCCAATGTCCTGTTCAAAGCAATGTACAGACTTGGTCTTAAGACTCTCTGGTAGCACAAATCCACAATCATAACACCTTGCATCAGAAATTAAGAGTACATCACAAAGGTTGACTTTAGGGTTGAGGTTTCCATTTACTGCCTGACTGGCTTTTTGCCATTCTGGGTGAGGGACCAAGGTATTTTGCGCTTGCTTGACCATAGTCCTCTTCTGAGGAGAAATGAATTTACAGCCGCCACATAGCCCACAGCCAGAAGATCGAACAATTCTTCTCAAACAGCCATCTGAAACATTTCTCTCAAAATCTGCAAGTGAAAACAGAATTTTGTCAAGAAGCATGCACAGGCAAATAAAATTTGATAGATTAGTTCAGCAACATTTTGTTGGTATTGGTCTTAGTCTTAGTCACAAGACCAACTGTGATTGCAAAGCACTCAAACAAGCGTTACATTTTAAGGGTGGTCTAATTAATCTAATCCGTGGAACAATTGTTGGGCAATTTAATAACTTCATATTGAATCTGGAATTAAGTTTTCTAAATTTTTACCACTGTTTTCTTTGGATTATAAGACGCTACTTTTTTTTCCTCATCATTTGAGCCCTGCTGCTTATTGTGGCTTATCTGACTTTTTTTCTTTTTTTTTTTTGCTAGCCCCCAGGAGACAACGACGATGATAAACCAAATGGCTATATCTGTTAAAGGTGTCAATTTATGGAAAAACTATGAAATAGAACCTAAAAAGATGTGAATCAATGGCTGTGCTCCAAAAGAGTATGACAAATATAGTATTAAAAAATAAAAAATTGGTATAAATTGAATAAGATCTTGTATAAAAGTTTGTGAAAATAACAAATGACTGACCTTTTTTGACACATGTAACAAGGAGAAATATACATTTGGTAGAATTCCAAGTAACACACGATTCATTATGTATACTACTTTACGTATGACTGTATACCAGTGCCAGTACAAAATATTTTGGTAAACAGTATTTCTTAGTCAAGAGCATTAGATATTGATGTGTATCCGCTTTTCTATCATTTTTGATGTATTGGTTTTACTGCTGCCTGTGCTGAGATTTAAATCCAAATGTTAAATGCTTTTCAAACAAAATCTAGGGAACTATGCACATTTTGGCGATGGTCCAAATTTCCTAAAACCCCATCAATCCCAAATGGCCAGAAAAAGAAACGATTAGCACGCTGTTTTAGCATCTAAACATGCAATTAGCTTGAAAACGTATCGTATAACTTCGTGCCATTTCTTGCCCCTACAATACTTTTTTTTCGAGGGAGAATTTAATTCAACAAAAGAAAAAACAACGTTTAGTAAAACACCTTACTTGACGACCTTGGTTGTACAGAGTTAGGAATACTAGGCGCTCTGGCCTTCCTCGTCCGGCGTTACAAAATATCTCCGGTTTGAGACACACTCGCTAGAAGATTCTTGCTCTTTCGTTTCGTTTTAACGCTGACAAATTCGAGCGGTAAACAACATTTGACTTTCGCATGGTTCGAACCCCCCGCATAAACGGGCCTCACCAGAGAACCCTGAGTGGGTCGAAACAACTACGTATACTCACTTGCTACACAAGATCGCCCTTTGCGTAACAGCTCCAACTACGTACCTTGGAAATCATCGGGCACACAGGTGCTCCTCCCACCGCTGACCCAAAAACCTCGCTTAGGGCTGGCGACGGCGTCCGCTTTCTGCGGTCTGGTGCTTGGCTCCTTTAGAAAGAACGTCCCGTCGTGTATGAACTCTTTTGACATGTTCGGTTGAATTTTCAGTGTTCGTCGTGGTACCAGGTTCATGCGAGTGACGTCTTTCAACCCGGTCCGATTAAGTTTAATCTTTTTCGAAGATGGAAACATAATCGAAGGACCTCTCCTCGAAGTTCATGCTTTGGAATCGAACACTGAGCTAGAGTTGATTAAGACGGGACCGCCATAATTGGCTGTCTAAAAACGAAGGTGTGGCAACACCGCGCATGCGCGGTGGCTTTCGAACGCTATACCTGTGCTTATTCGCATCATGCACGTGCTCGAAATTCCAAACTACACTATTCCAAGTAACTGAGTGCACAATTAGGCGTTACGCCATATTTGAGGGGTATCCGAATGTCTAGGGTAGATACATGTAGGGCACTTAATTACCCAACATGCTTTTGGAAGAGTAATCGGGATTCGACGATTACTCAAGTTTAATAGAACATAATGCATTGCGAGTAATAAAAAGCCCACCGGTCTACTGCTTACAATAGTACAGAGCCCCTCTGGTGCCAGGATATTTAAAAGAAATGTATTTTTTTAAAGTAATCTAAGTAAACTTATACTTTGTCTATAATACAAAATTTAAATTCTTTTCCATACACAATACTGTTAAAAACACATTTTGCCAATTGGTCTGACTAAAAATTACATCTCAGGCAACAACAAATCATGGCTCAGCTTGTGAACGTCACATGAGCAAACACAGAAATCAGTGAGATATGGTCTTTATGAGCCTTCGCTTTTGACGTCATTTTTACTCAAGATCAAGTGGCAAAAGTTATTGAGCCTTAGCTTTTGACACCATTTTTACTCAACAGCAAATGGCCAGTTATCAATTGTACTTGAAAATATAGACAAAATACTAACTTTACTGCTAAGTTTAGTATTCCTTTAACACAAATGACAAAGACTACTACTGCAACTCGAAAAATGTATTTTAAGTACGGACTGAAATTTTAGAAAGAGAAAATGACTCAAATGTATGCAGGAGTCTAATATTGCACTTTACTAATAACGTCTATTTTTAGTTTCTGTTCGTAATTCTTGATATGTTGTTTCCATCCTCTTTGATGGTGTTTGTCCCCATTTGCTTTGCAGTCGAGTTGAAGCCAATCGCAGCTCCCCTGAAGCAGGAGACTTGAGACTTGTCACTGTCAATCGCAAGGCACATAAAAAAAACAAACAATTATCTT
>NC_142389.1:12562500-12610000 GCF_059441005.1 Hippichthys cyanospilos | reverse complement strand
CACTTGCTTAGTTCAAAAAGAGGTTGAAAATATAACAGTAGAACGATATATCAAGTTATAAACATGAGAATTCACACAAAATCCATCATTATATGAGCCTTTAATACATTTTTCAATTATAGATGTTTATTTTATTTGGTCTATATACGCTATGACTAACTCACTGCTATATCTATTGGATAAAATGATTATTTTAATCATCTATATTGAGGGGGTAGGACTTGAAAACTTTTGCACTTCTTCCTACTCCTCTTGAATGCATTAATCGTACAACACTTATATACTGATATGAAATTTCTGTTTATAAGTTCCAATATATCAAATCAATATTATGTACTGATATCAAATTTTGTGGTTATATGTTCATTATCTAAAATCATACTAAACTGTTTTGATGTGAAAAGTGTGTTTAAAAGTTCAAATAAATAAAATCAATATTATGTACTAATATGAAATTTGCATCTATAAGTTCCAATAAATCAAATTAATATTTTGTACTGATATGAAATTTGAGTTTATATGCTCCAATAGATCAAATCAATATTAGGTACTGATGTGTAATTTCTTCTTCTGTTCAATAAATGCAATCATACTGAGCTATTATGTATTGATAAGAAATTTGAGGTTAATAAGTTCCAATAAATGAAATCATTATTATGTAATGATATGAAATGTGTGTTTGTACGTTCAATAAATTAAAACCATTCAAATCAAAACCAATGATGTTACACAAAAATAAACTGTCTAGATAAACTGCAACACATTCAGTTCCAAAGTTTAATGCATCCTGCACTGTTGGCACATTTTTTTCATCCAAAAATACTTCGCTGAAAACAAACTATTTTGCAAGGGTAAAAGGTTTGAGAACCACTGACTTAGGCAATTAAGGCTAAGTTCACAAAACTTACCTTTGTCAAATCTATAAGCGAAATCTTTAAAAGATGACCTTCGACATCCATCGTTTCCTTTTTAATGCGGCCTAAAGAGGGAGACAAGCGAGTAAAGAGGAGTCATTAAAATGTCTGTAAGCAGCCGTGTACGTTGTGCTGGCAGAAAAAAGCCAGCCTACATAAGAGCGAAGTGGGAAAGAAAGTCGATAACGACGGCACCCTCAATTTCCTCTTAAAGCACAAAGGAGGCCTGATTGCATTTGAGAGATATGGGTGCGCCTCAGCATCTCCTAATGCATCTGTAAATTGAGTTGGAAAATGACGACGTCTGTTGTCTGCGCTGGGGATTCAAGCCAGGAGGGTAGGCGAGCATCCTCCCCGCCCTGGAAGCTGCAGACCTCCGCACACCCACTCAGCGCGCATTTTTTCCCATATTTTGCCGTCGCCGAAGGATCTTTGAGTGAGGGGAAAATTACAGTAATACACAAAATCCGGATTATGACCCGTTTTTTTTTTTTTTTAAACACTTGCTTCAATGGTAGAAAAATGCTGGAAGGTTGTTTAGTGTCAGCGAGCGCAAAAATAGCAATGACCGCGTTTCGTGTCCGTTTATTAAGGATCTGCGGCGGTCGGCTGTGATAAGCGCGCATTCATTTCCTCATTAACTCCGGGCTAAATGGCAGGTACACAAAGACGCGCTCGTATTCTCGCACACACGAGTTCGTGTCCTTAAATTCCCTGGACTAAAAGCGAGAACATCAATAAAAATCAAGATGATGCCGTTCCTCCTTCAAGTGTTATTTTTAACTCGCTGGGGAAAAAAAGGGCGGCTTTTAAACGGAAGGGAAAAAAAACACACAAAAAAGTGAAAGTAATTTAACAAAAGCATTTTGTGCTTTCAGTAACACTTTGGTATTTTTCGAACATGTAAAATTTTCAAATGGAATCCAGTGAACAAGGGGAGTAGAGCCAGAGAAAAAGAAGACTGGCAGGATTCTCACAGTCACATTGAATTCTGCAGGCTTTGTTCCTTCCAGAATCTAACTTTTAAGTAGTAAAGAATTTAACTGAATCAAAGTCAGAATTCTCACTTTAAAGTCGAAATTAAATAAAAGCATTTTGTACTTTTGATAGTGTTTTAGGATTTTTCTCGTTTTAAATTTTCACACGGAATCCAGTAAACGAGACCTACGGAAATAGATTAGGGACTGTGAAGAGGGGAAAAAAAAGGCTGGCAGGATTCTCATAGTCACACAGAATCTTGCCTTTTTTAAGAATTTTAAGAATTAAAGAATTTAATCGAATCAAAGTCAGAATTATTTCCTTCTTTACAGAATTCCCATTTTAAAGTCAAAATTCTGACTTTGAATTTTCAAAACGTTATTAAACAAAAGCATTTTGTACTTTTGATAATGATTCTGGAATGTTCTCCTGTGTGAAATTTTCATACGGAATCCGGTAAACGAAACCTATAGAAGACGACTAGAGACAGTGAAGATGAAAAAAAAAGAGGGAATTCTGATTTTTTTTCAAAATTCTAAATTTAAATTTGGAATTCTAACTTAAGTGAGCATTGACTTTAGTCAGATTTCTGAATTCGATGTCACGATTCTGATTTTTCTGAATCAACTTTGTTGTACAACTAAGATTCTTTCGTCAGAATTCTGACAATTTTCAGAATTCCATCTTTAAAGTCAAGACTTAACCCTTAAAAATTCTGACTTTATTCTTAGAATCCCCACTTTGTAAAGACAGGCTTCAGATTCTCTGAATTCTCAATTTGAAGTCAGAATTCGAACTCGAAATTCTGACTTTACGAAAAATAGTGGCAGCAGAATTATGGGAATAAAGTAAAAATTCTGAAAATAGTCAAAATTCTGACTTCAACATGAGAATTCTGAGAATAAAGTCAGCGCACTGGGAAAAATGTGAGAATTCTGAGATACCGGAGAACCCTGCCAACGGTTTTCTTAGCTGACCCTAACCCTCTTTCATAATAACTCATGAAACACTGAAAATTAATGTAATTTACGTAGTATTGGTGTCATTTTTTTTTTTTGCTTGCTTTATTATCTTGTGGAATTTAAGTCATCTTGGGGAAGTGAACAGATTAAGAATTTCATTGTGTAGTGTTATTACGCATGACAATAAAATCGGACATGAAATTAAAAAATGACAATAGAATAGAGAGATAAAAGTGACACTCCTACCAGCCTTTTTTCTTCACTGGCCCTAATTCTCTTCCATAATAACTGTTCACCAAACACAGCAAAAAGGAACACTAATGCACATTCGATTCAAACGTGCCTCCGACTGAACACTTTTGAGCTGATGGACGCATTAGATGAGGGCACAGATGTGAACGCGCAAGCCTGTTTGGTGGTCCATGCACAATTTCCCTTCGTGTACGAGCAAACGCCCACGCGGTCCCAAAAAGACTGACATTAAGTTGAAGCTTTTTCCCTTTTTCCCCTCCTTTTTAGTTGAAGCTTTGTCTTTTTTCCTCTGCAGCGTCTCCCCAATGAACTGCGCAAAATGCTCAAACTTGCAGTATTGGAATTATAGCAAAAAGCTAATCGGGCCGTGTGTGTAATTTGTGTGCAATGCAGGAAGAAAATGTAGAATTTTAAATAAAGTGGTTAGTGTCGTAAAAAACAAACAAAAAAAACGCTTACTATCACTGATGTGTTTTAAAACCAATGCACCCCACCCTTCTCTCTCTTATGCAAGATGGATTGTTTGGCCTGGTGTTTTGAGTGCACGTCTATAAATTTACAAGTTCCTGCCTTGCTGATTTGGACGCCAAGGGGTGCCAGGCGAGCACTAACCCTGATGACTCCTGCAGGATGCCAGCTGCTGGGCAGGGCAGGGCGGACGAGGCCCGGCCGGGTAGACGCACAGGCCACTCGGCCTGGTGAAGCGGACAACTGTAAAGAAACCACAAGATCAGCTTTTCGAGGACGGGTCGCTGACAAATATGCAAATGTGCGCTTTATCTCCACGAGAAACAATTGGCAATTGTTCCGCTGTAATGACTCGTGCATTGGAGAATGTGTACGTTAATGTTGGTAATTATGGATTAGCCGAGACTGCCCACGACAGACACACACACAAAAAAGCAGGATTACGCTTGCCACAAACCTACTCACAGCAGCAACATATGCACGCGCATCACCCTCAGACCTACACGCTCGACGGCCATCACAGGCAGCTTGTCGGCTCGGCAGCCATTTTGCACGCCAGCTCTGGATTGCTCACTTAATAAAATTGACGTTTTTGCAATTACATTCGCTACCTTAGATGCTAAATTCACTCTTTTTAAAGGAGTGCACGTACGGCCGGAGTGTAGCCATGCGTGAACTCCACTTGGCGAGATATGTATATATGCAACATGGAGAAAGAGGGTGAAGGGGGGGCACGCCCTAGAGCTTGACAGCACTCACATATGGAAGGTTGGGGGGGCAGAGAAAATGTTCGACTTGTTCTTATAGGGCCGTTTTTTCCCTGCTGTTTGTGTAAGGAAGATTGTAAATGACCCTTGTATAAAGTGTAAATCTCACGCACACACTATAGGGGGTCATAAACGTCCACTCGGATCAATATGTAGCGCCGGAGACGGCGTTTCAGATGATTGACAACCAGTCGTCTTTGTTCAAATTTACGATGTTGAGCACAGTGATTATGAGAAATATGCTCAATATAATTGTGTAAAAAGATCCTACTGACCCTTACTACAACCCCCTTGAAGATGCACTGATATCCTACATCACATGAGCAGGACTTGATAAAGGCCACTTAAGGATAAGATCACATCTTTTCTAGTGGTTGACACACAGACGGGTGTGTGTGGGTGTAAAAGAATATGTAAAAGAATATGACGGGGGAGGTTAAGGCGAAGGATCAATGAGGTGTCGCATGATGAAGACGGCGAGCCGTCGAACGGCGCAGGTTGAATAAGGGCGTCGGGTAAAGAGCGAATGGGGGGGGGGGGGGGGGGGGGGTGCAGCGGTGCAATGCGCACATGGCATCTTTCCGAGCTCAGACGATCACATGTTGTGCGAGTATGCGCGTGCACATACATACATGTGGCCATTCATCACCCCCTTTTTACATAGTGTCTGCGTATACGCCACGAAGCAGCACATATGATCGCCGCCCTTTGTCTGGGTCAGCGATGGCCGTCGGTTCGACGCTGCCATTCTTTTGCTTGCACTCACGCGTTCTCGCATGCAGTCATGTGCATGGCAGATGACCCCCCCACCCCCCCACCGCCCTTTTCTTGGGACTTGTGTATTTAATCGCATTCTCTCTGGTATGTCTATCAAACATGACAGTAGTCCTCCTGTCATGACCGACAAACCAACCCGCGTGTCCTCAGAGTGCACTCCCGCCCCCCCCTCTTTCAAAGCCCCAACCCCCACCCCATCTATACCTACACCATCATCATCCTCAGCATCTCCTGTGACCGTGTTCTCCTATCATCATGAGTCAGGAGGGGGGGTTATATCATGGAGACCCTATTTGACTTCTTTTTTCTCACCCACCCTCCCCTCCTTTCTCATAACTGGTGACGGGGGGGAAGTTTCCCACCCAGCAGCGGCTGCGTGCACAGCGTCAAACTGAGGGGACCCTTTGTCTCCCACCACCACACTGGGAGGGATGCTGCGCATACACACACACATATACAATATATATTCTGTGTGGACACATGTAGAGATGACACTTCTCATACTCGCATGTGAACACTTTGTAGGTGACAATCATGCTATCCAGGAGCCCACTGGTTATTGCACACCTGTATAATGTACATGGGTTTATTTCATTGTGATGCCATGTGGTTTTTAACTGTGTTGTGAAGGCACGTGTCAAAAGTGTTGAGAGTGTGCTGCTTGGGACTCACCTGGCCTCGATGCGGCGGCGGTGGCGGCAGTGCTGTCGTGGTTCCGCCGCCTGCTGGAGTCGGGTGGCGGAGCAGTGACACCTGACGTGGCTCCTCTGCCTCCCTGCTCTCTGCTGTGGTGTATAGGATCGGCAGCTACACCCTAGCAGTGACAGGAGAGGGGGAGATAGAGAGGAGGGGTTCTTATCCAGCCAGTCGGATCATACCACCCGCCTAGAGGGGATGCGGGGGAGCAGGCTGGGCCGGTGAAGCCCTTGTGACGCTGCCTCGGCTGCCCCGGAATGGTCCCCGCTGTCTGCAAGTTGATGGTCTCTCCCGCCTGCCGACGCTCGGATTGGAGGATGCGCTTCCTCCTTCATCAAAATGTAAAATTCCAAGACAGAGAGTAGTGCAGCGTTGTGCGTATATGTGTACATGTGTGTGAATCGGGGACAATGCGAGTGGTGGAAAAAAAATGTGAGCAGTCTTTTGTGCGTGTAACAGAAACACACGTCAGTTACACAGATATGACTGATGGCGTTTGCAGCAGTGTGTGCGTGCATGTAAATGTGTGTTTTTGCGCCTTTGTGTGTCAGGCAGACGATATACAAGATGCCATTGTCTGTGTGGGTGTGATAGCGGAAGAGGTAGTTAAGGGAGACGCACAAGGGGCGCAAGATATCGGAAGACAGAGAAAAAGCGAGTTCTGTGTGAGGCCAACTCGTCTTTGCGTTTTCAGTCCGCCAGTTTCTGTCAAAACAATCGGACATACACTCTCAAAGGAGACCATGTCAAGATGGTGGCCGGATTGCCCCCCACCCCTCCGACAATCTCTCACCCCTAACTCTGCTGTATCCTGGCGGGATTTTCCATCTGTCTGAATGGTGGATGTCACGGGGGGGTCCCTGAAGATGGAAGCGTAAAGAATGGCAGGTAGACGTGAATGACAGCCACAGCTTTCAAATGTTCGGGTTTTATCGGGATAGAACTGGTGAGATACTGCTGACTCACGATGTCTGCAATGGAGTACAAAAAATAAATAAATAAATCACTGAACACAACAAATGCACTCAGAATCCTCCAAAGCATTGCATATAGCTCAGATTCTCAGTTTAATCCTAATACTTTTTCTACTAATCCAGGGGATCGAAGTGAGGGAACAAAGGCAGACAGCAGCCAAGGCCTAAAAGTCACTACCCCACTTGGCACCGATTCAAGTAAACAGAGAAAAAAAATAGAGCTGGCCATGGAATAAAATCTTGTTTTGCTGTCAATTGAAAATGATGTCACAAGTGCTCACCTATTAGATAATGCCCAATTTTAGATAATGCCCAATCACAACTCATCTTGCAAACGCCACTTCAGCAAAACAGAAGACAGGTGAGCCATGACTGGTCGTTGCTTCTTTATTGCCCTTGCCCACGGATGTTATTATCATTTTCAGTTGATAGTAAGTGAAAAACAATTGCTTATAAAAAGACTAAATATTTTTTAAACGATGTGTGGATTTTTACCAATCGCAGGCCAACCTGGTATCCATTACCCATGAATAGCAGGGATCAACTGTTAAGTCATTTTTTAAAACCCTTATTTTTGCAGTGGGTGGAACAAATTAAGACATTGGTTACGTCGGCTCGCTTCTTTTACAGGAAATAAAACCGTAAGAACCTCAGCTAACACTAGCTAGCTGCAACAGGTACTTGCTGAGAACAGGCAACTGTCATTCGCCCTCTGGGTTGTACCGTTACGATAATTATTATAAGTAAAAATATATAGGCAATATATAGAGCCAATATAAAAATCAATTTTCCTTGAATGGTGTCTAATAAAAAAAAATAGTAATGTTTGAATTACTGTTTATATGATGCACCCTTACCATTGGCCTTAATTTTTGAGGAAAAAAAGTGTCTTATATTTGGAGTATGGTGATTGGTTAGGCCCTACAAAACAGACACAATCATTTAAATGTTGTTGCCACGTGTGCCTGTGATTAACTGATTGAAAAACACTGCAAAAAAAATAAAATCTCAAAGCGAAAATATTCCAAAATGCCCCCCTCCAAAAAAAAAAAAAATAGTAAAATGTGTATAAAGTCAGTTATATTTAAATGGCTCATCCACAATGTCAATGTTGACCTACCAATACCAAAAGATGAGTTTAGTGCATGCAATGTGAGACACATAGCAACAACTGATTTTGCGTCTCCAAATGTCACGTATGAAAGGCATATAGCCCTTTTCTGCTTTTTAAAATATTTCTTCAACCTGGAAAAAATAGGGCCATTATCACCTTTGCCAAACATCTTTTCAACTCGATATTTTCATGGTTAGTCATTTGATTGCAGCTACTTAAGGTGAGATTTCTTGTCTTCCATCACTTCCAATCTTTAGCTGACGTTTTCCAAATGTTCTTTGATGAAAACTAACAGTGCTATGCTCTTTTGAGTAACGGAGTTCTCTACCACTTTGACACCAATTGTCAAAATTGTTGTCACTCTGCAATTCAGGCCCAATATTGCCATAGAGTAGCAAAAAAAGGCGAAGATAAAAACTTGACGATCCATATCGACATTGCTGACTTGTCCGCGTTTCGCTTCAATCTCCTCCTTGAAAACAGACCTTCCCTCTTTCCTGGCTTTTATCCGTCTCCCTCCCGCTGCCGATTTAATTACCTTCTATATTTATCGGCGCTGGCAACGCTATTTTGGTTTCCCGACTCTTCTGGCTGATATTGGTGGGCTACATTATCCAGTGCGAGGAGCTCGGATATTTGCCCTTACAGGAAGGAACTGCCGAAACGTTAGGTCCCTTTTGATGTATGTCACATAGCAAGGGGCGTGACCGCCTGTCATATGCATTTCAAAGAGGTGACAGGGAGGGCCCCTCTTTGCATGGCACTAAAGCATCAAAATAAAGAGTGTAGACTCAAAGAAACCTGCAAAACAGACCCACGGGCCGCTGTATGGATTGCCCTCCTCCATATTTGCCTGTGATTTATTATTGTTCCCCAGCAGAGGCCACAGTCATCTGAGAGATGATGGCCATATTGATCTGATAAACAGTTTCATTTACTGCCAAAGCCTGCCATTCATAGCCACGTGCACTCACACACACACACACACACACACACACACACACACACACACACACACACACACACACACACACACACACACACACACACACACACACACACACACACACAGCAGGAATAACCTAGCTTTCTGCTCCATCAATTCCCCACTTCCTCCTCCACGCCTGCCGTTCTTCTCCTCCTCCCCCTCCGGTCACCTCAGCCTCTCGACACTCTTTTAACCCGTTCATCTTCTTTTTTCTCGTCAACCCTCTTAACTTACCTTTATTTGCTCAACACCAAGCTTGTTTCTCACTACGCCATGATTATCCTGCAGGAACCATGTGACAGCAAAGGATGCAAGTATATATAACCTTACCCTCCAAGGAAACATTTGTACTCTCCTGGAACATCCCCACAGTATAATTCTCTTAAAATTCTTAAAAGTGACTATGCTTACTAAAGTACTAGACCCAGGGGTCAACAACCTGTGGCTCCGGAGTCGCATGTGGCTCTTTCATGCTTATGTTGTGTCTCTCCATGGTTTAGGATACTAAATTATGCTTGGTTAAGATCGACGAGATGGACGACTCAGCAAACACATTTGAATTGCAGTCAAAGACGTTTGCGTGAATGGATGATAGGGGGACATCTATAGGGACACGAAACATGACGCGAGACAGCCAAGCAGTTTTGGGAAGGTAAAAACAGGAAATGGATATATAGCACACATTTTCAAAATCAATGTCTTCTCAATACTTCTTGCATGTAAGCAAGGATGGAATCAAACGTTGGATCATTCTGCTTGTTCTTTTCTGGCAACCAAGAAGGTAACAACCTTGGTTAACATGAAAACTGCTCAGCGCTACATGAGTGCTTGAAAAATTCTTAATACAGAATAAAGCTCATCTTAATGCCCGTTTGTGAACATGGATTGATTCAGACATTCGTTCGGTCTGCTTGCTTCTTTTAATGAAAATAATGTGGTACAACCTTGGTTAACAAAAGCTGCACCCTCCCACTCGCATTACCATTATCAGCATAAGAATATGTTTGAGATATATTCTTTATTTCAGAAGTAATAAAGTCTTTGGTGCTCCCAATGTTGTCTTATCCGTGGAATACCGGGATCAAAATGGCTCTTTGAATGTTAAAGGTTGTCGATCCCTGTACTAGACTATAAAGCTTGGAACTAGTAAGCATCAGCAAATGTTCGACAACCATCACAAAGCGAACAAAGATAAAAAGGCATAGCTCCATTCAAAGTGCATCACAAGGCCAAGAGAGGACCATGAGACATACAACTTACTAGAATATTCATGATCACTTATAAAGAAACAGCGCACAGATTTTCTTTTGATTAGAAAGGACAAATCCTCATTTTTGGGCAAATTTGCATAAAGGACATACTATTAGGACCCGCCCGATTAATTGTTGGGCTAATTATGGCCAATTTTAACTTCTTATCTTTATGTACTACAACCATTTAACACATGCATCTATACCATAAACTTGTATCATTAAATATATACAGTGATCCCCCCTACTTCGCGGTTAATGGGGGGTGTCAACCCCCGCGAAGTAGGGTATCAGTTCCTAGATTTCTATGTATGCCCCAATATAGCCGCAGTAACCATAAACAATCCTTTTTTGTGTGTATTTTTTGCATTTTGTATTTTATTTCCTTTCTCCTAATATTTAACATTACATGATCCTTATTAACATTATTGTATATTCATTAAATAACTAATATTACTTAGTTTGTTGAGAATTTGCTCTCAGGACTGGTAATCACAACTCCGGTGAAAGAGTACGCAAGCCATCGCGTTGGACTTCACATTTATTTTGGCTCATGTATGGTGTATCATGTAGTATTTGTTGAATAATAAATCAACAACAATGTTAAAGTAAGTAAACTAACATATGAACACTTGCCGAACTTTAATCTATGAATTTACTGAATTTTTAGCAGACATTAGCGGGTTAGCAACAACTAACAACTACTAACTATAAAGTGCAACCTCTACACAAACGAGCACATAAACAGAATAAACACTCATGGCTTACTAAACATAGGCAGTAACGTGCGTTATCAACAAAAATAATAATAAACTATAAATATGGGCTTACGTTGTCATTCATACGTCACCGTTAACGAGTCGAATGACGCACAGCGAACGTAAACAGGAAACGGAAATGCAACGCTACCCGACAAATTAAAAGCATTTATTTCAAAATAAGATTAAAAAACGTCACGAACTCTAACGCTTGAAGAATTCTTAACATAGTTATTAACTAATATTACTGAGTTATTTGATGAATACAGTACTGTATAATGTACTTTTTTGCTTTTTTCAATTTTTTTCAATTTTTGCGCATTTTTTAAATTATTTTTTTATTTCGAAATATTTTAAATTTTTCCTGGAAAAACCCGTGAAGTACTGAAACCGGGATATCTGAAACCGCGAAGTAGGAGGGATCTCTGTATCACGATAATTGACTGTTAAACTCATTATGTTGACCTGCCATTCAAAAAAAAGCAGCTCTTAATTTTTACAAGCAATGATTAGATGAGCAATACAAGGAAATTGTGCAAAGAAATAATCTGGATGTCACTACTTGACACACATAATCTAAAGTCATGTTTTTTTTTTTAAATAATAATCCTAAAATGCATGGTGCAACACAAACTAAGCAAAAATGTGTTAAAAATGAGACATATTCAACTACTACTAACAGAATCACATGACAGGCACTTATGTTTTAATTGCACCATGCAACGCCTTCTGTGAATCAAAAAGGATTTTTTTTTCTTCACTAAATATTTATTGTTGACTCCTATTCACAGGGAATACCAGTCTGGCCTATGAAAGGTGAAATCCACATATAATTAACAACTTTAAAAAAGAACTGGGTAGAAACAAGTGCTATTTTCCTCATTATATGTTTAAAAGTTAATTTTCTGATTAATCTGTAATAAATAATATTTTCTTCCAAAAATATGCATTAGCCCACAAAAAAATCCTCATCCGCCAAGCACTGCAAATTATTAGGTATATTGACATGAGCCAACTATAGTAATGCCTTGAATTTTTTAAAATCTAATATCTTTCCCCAATAAAAAAAAAAATCAATGGAAGTGCCAATATCTTGTTCGAGCATTTTCAAAGAAACTCACAATTTTTTTGTAATGTGTTTTCTAATGAGGATATAGCCCTCTAATACAGCACAAAAAAACAGTAAGAATAACATTAAATGTGAAGTACCAGTGCAACCATTAACTTTTTTGATCATCAAATTAATAATTTTTGCTCATTTTTATCAGAAACCTAAAATTGTATTAATCCTCAGAATTTCAGCCTCCCAACAGTTCATTTATCAAATTTTGCTCGTGCTTCATGAAACAGACTGTTATTGTGCTAGATGATAATTAACCATTTGAAAACCTCTGTTTTTGTTTTGGAAAACAATGATACTGATTTTTGCCTATTTTCTGACATGCCACATAAGTCACGGAATCATATTTCTGAATACTGTTGTACAATGAAGATTTGTAGGGGTGGGGGGTTATATAATTTAGGGATAATTTCTGTTAATTACCAGCTACTTTAAATGAATTTGCACACCGCTGAAATAAAGTGCTAGCCTGACGTCGTGACTTAATCTGCCATTAGGCAGGACTATGTACTCAGTAGATTCACTGCTGTGTAATTGATGTGATGGGTCACAATTCTTTAATTAGCCTGACTGCTAACTGACATCAGCGAGAGGGTTATTGTGAAACGCCGGCAATTTAACAGGTTTGAAACAATACAACTTGTTAACATTCGGTACATATATTGATGTTATGAGGGTGGTCTGACAGACTTGACTGATGTGTGGCTTGCATGTCTTTCTGTCAGCATGCGCATTATTTGTGAATAAAAACTAAATGGCATCCACCAGGAAATGCATAACATATTCATGCACAAACACACACGCACGTGCGCGCACACACACACACACACACACACACACACACACACACACACACGAGAAGGCTTTCAGTTTCTAAATCAATCCCACATCCGTAGCTAATGCAGTGCTGGGCCCTCTTCAGGAAACATTAGGCCTATTAGTCAAAGTGTATGCATTCCTGTATATGCATGTGTGTGTGTTTGAGTGGGTGTGGAAGCCGCACACTCAGCACTAGTCCATCTCAGAGGATCCTGTGAGGTCAGCAGGTGCAATAGGGAATAAGGGTCCATCTTATTGTGTGTGCGTGTGTGTGTGTTTTCTCCCTCGATATCCTCTGGGCTTTTTATCGCTCTAAAATTATCCACCATTTACTGGAAGTCAGGCCAAGATGGGTGGGGGTTGAAATATGGGTTCTCTTGTTCGAATGTCCAGCTAGATCACTTGTGGTTGCACAACTTAAGAGACAAATGGTTCCTCTGTCAAATAGTGCAAGGTAATGTAATTTAATACTGTACACAATACAGTACAACTATTAACTCATTCAATCCCAAAGACATATTTTTATAGAGTCCAGGGGTTCAATCCCAGGTACTAAAGTGTTAAAGTAATCAATTACTTTGGGGTTAGTAACTATTTGCTTTAGGCACTAAAGTACTAAAGGTTATCAATTACTTCAGGTATTAAAGTACTACTTGACTACTTTTGTGATTAAGTATATAAAGTAATATATAAGTAGTATATAAGTGGTATATAAGTAGTATATAAGTAGTAGTAGTATATAAGTAAGTAACTTTAGTACTCATTTACCTACTTTTACTTATTACTTTAGTTCTTAGTACTTAATTAATCTAGTACCAACTAATTGTATACCCCCTTTAGCCAAACTTGTAATAGTGAGTAATAATAAAGTAATAATAACAATATTAATAATGAGAAGAAGAACATAGGCTTGTAGGTCAGACCCCCCCCCCCCCCCCAAAAAAAAAAAGAAAACGTTAAAATATGCCTTTGGGAATGAAGGAGTTTGACAATTAATTCCAGATATTAATTAACAGATTTTTTGTTATTCAAATAGCGTAAAGAAGGGCTTCAAAATAGTTTTCGATATAAGTAATAAATAAATAAATAAATAAATAAATAAATAAATACAATCCTGCGATAATGGATGGGTGAATTGTACCTGGAATTAAATATCTGAGACTATTGAAATATACGCAAAAATACATCTTTGGGATTGAATGAGTTAAAACATTTTGTGACTGTTTCCAGCGGAGCTGACATTTACTTCATGATATGAGAGTCTTAAGTTATAAGTGTGGTCATGGAACAAATGCTAGTTGTAGGTCAGGATGCCACTGTATCTCCTTTACTAAAATAAAATGATAATGTAAGTGCTGACATAGGACCTTAAACGCGACATTTTCTTATCAAACACCATCCAGCAATAATATCCATGTGCTCGAGAATTGCTTTTGTTCCCTTGGCCCTCTTCCTCCTCGTCTTCCTCACACTGTATTATATCCCAGGGGACAACGCGAGATGGATCAAGTCCCTGCAAATCAATATCATCCATTCATGTGGCTGCAGCTCATGCATGGTCATGAGAAGCGGCACTCTAGCGCATGCACGCACAAAAAAAAAAAAACAAAGTTGCTGAATCGATATAATTGCATCTGGAACCGGTGCGGCTGCGGGAGGGTGAGGGGCGGAAATGGACCCAAAATGCGTTTGATGGTGATTGTAAAATAGATGGAAGTTGCCGGGAACATCGTTCTTTTGACCATCGGCGGATAATATTAGCCCGGACCCACGGCGGGAAGAGATCTCTAGATAATAGACGACTAAGCTACAAACCACGGAGAACGGAAAAGTAAGAGGGAGGAGACGATGGAGGAAACTAATGGAGAGAGCAAGACAGTGAAGCCGGCCATTATAAATCATATCCACTCTTGGCGCCAGCCGCGTATCCTAGCAACCAGACAGACTCCGCATCCCTTCCGCCCCCTGTCTACAGTATGCACGGCTCACAGCCTGGTAAGTCTTATTACCCATAGTGCACTGGGCCATGCCCCAGAAACTCCCGACACGCTCGCTTATGGCGATGGCTGCCCAATCTACTGTACGCTTACTGAGATCTAACTGGAACTGACTGTTGGACCAACAGCCAACTCACTGCACACGCCGCTTCTAAACGCACATTATGAAAAATGAAACGCTGACAACGCTTGCACATGTGCAGACAGGAATTATTCATGCATCCATTTCCTTTAATGCTTGTCCTCTCGATGTGTGTGCGTGTGTTTGTAGGTGTGTGTGTGTGTGAGTAGTCAGCTGGTGGCGGTTCAATCTGTGCATCTTATTATTTCTAAACTAGAAAATATGGTCAGTTTTTAGGTTCTGCAGAGGGATTAAAAACCAAGTAGCAAATTAAGGACTACAACTAATGATTGTTTTAATAATAAGTAATAATAAATCCCATCCCTTTACTCAAAAACAAGAGGTTTCCTCAAGGTGAGAGTGCAGAAAATAAAAACTACTTTTTTCGATGACTGGTTAGTAGGGCTCCACAATTAATCAAATTTTAATCGCGATCACTAAATTAGCTGCCACGATTAAGATGATCCTCTGCGATATTAACATTTAAAAAGCTAGCCACGCATGTCAAATCAAGCACTTTGTCATCCTACCACCAGGGGGCAATGTTTCCCACATGTTTACATGACCAAGCTTCTGCTTTTCTCACTCTAATATTTGATTTACCAGTGTGAAATGATGTTGAGTTTCTCGCCTGATTCCTAATACAGGGGGTCCTCGATTTACAACATGGATCAGTTCTTAAGACGCTGTGTAACCTGAATTTCAGTGTAAGTTGGAACACCATACAAATAATAACTAAAAAATAATAAATAATAAATAAAATAAAAAGATTACTCTAAACGTACTGTACTGTAAAGTATTGCACTATTGCTCTGCCTCTTTTTGCCCCGTTTCGTCAGATAAACTTTGTTCTTGCACCGCATTTTATAGAGAACTCTTGCTTTGAAGGTTGTGCAACCGGAAACGGCTCGGTGGCCATTTTCGCCTCACCCTGTTACAAGATGTGCTGATAAACAAGATGTGCCCGCGAGAATGGCAGCAGGGAGGCAGGGTTGATCTCTTTTGTTCAAAATAACCCTGATTATTATTTTAGCCATAATCGTGCAGCCCTACTGGTTAAGGTTTGTAACATGTCAAAAAGCAGGTTTAAATATTGATAATCATTGTCCAAAGTCCAAGCAAATGCTGGTAAATCCTTTTTTTGATTTAACAATGATAATCTACTTTCAGATTGGACGAAATTAGGGCTGGGAAATAAACTGAATTCATTTATGATCTTAAGTAGTGAGTGAAAATTCATTAAATTGTGGCAGAACTAGCTACTTGATTGTGACATTTAAAATAGTTATGCACTAAGATTAATATTTTTACAAAAATCTGATTTAAAAACAATTTCACTATTTACGTTATTGTTGTGTGAACATTTTTTTTATTTGATTGATTCCTGAAGAAATGAAAACTTTAAATAATGTTTATCGGGTTAATTATTTCAATTAAAATCATAATCCTCTATAAAATGGGTTAACATAGTGATAGTTGTTTTCTAAAGTCAAAGCAAATGTTTGTAAATCATTTTTCCATTTAACAATGAAAAAAGTTAAAAAAAATATGGCTGGGCTACAAGTCAAATCTGTCATTTTAAAAATCGACAATTGAAAAATGTGTTATTGAGCAGAATGCTGAATGGGTGGATTACAATCATTGCTACATAATAGTGGCATTCAAGATAGTGTCGCACAAGCTATGAAAGTTTACATCAAAACTGATTTTAAATAAGTTCACAATTTACATTATTTTTGTAAAAATTATTTAAGACTGCAGTCATCCAGAATGATGGGGAAAAAATGTTTTTTTTTGTCTATATCGCCCAGCCCGAGACAAAAGAAATCAGAGAATATTTCCTCTCTCTTTGAAATTCTGATCAATTGGACGATTTTAGCGGAAAGATTCAACGCTTATCAATAATTATTGATTAATTTGATGATGGATTAGTTGTTGATGCATCGATGAATCGTACATGTAAATAAAATAATTAGTAACATTTTCTTGATTCCTGATTTCCAATAGAAATTGGTTAAAACAAATGATGAACAAAACAAATTTCAGATGGCTTTAAACAACATGCAGGGCACACTTTGGACTCAAATAAATATTATTAATATGAGCAAAATGTCATTAATTATGATAAAGCAGTGCAAAAAGCTCATGATACGCAAACAAGTGCTGCTGTATGTTTCAGGCATCTGTCTCAATGCCTACTTTTCACATTCTGAGTAGGCAGAATACACGTACACACACAAACACCCACAAAGACACACACACACACACACACACACACACACAGTAGGTTTGTGTGTGTGTGCAGCAAGAAAGACGCACTCAGCAGCCACTCAGTCATCCCATAGCCCAAGTGCCACCACAAGTAGGTGGTATGAGAGCAAAAAAGTGTTTGAGAAAGCAAGGACAAAGTAGCCAGTGTGTAAGTAATTTTCTCTACCTACAAAGAGAACACAAGCGCGCCACCTTGTGGACTGGAACAGGCACGCGTCTCCTCCCACGGCGCTTTCGCCCCTTAATGAATCGAATAAAAATCATTTGCATTCGGTTAAACACAGAGCATAAAGCACGCTGTTAATTTTGTTTGTTGACATTCAGTTCGGTGGATATGTGCCAGTACATTAAATTCTTCCATTTAAAACTGTGGGCAAAATGACTGAAGGATGCTTCCGAGGTTTTCAAGGGTACCGTTCTTTTAATCTTTAAGATAAAACCTCTTTTAACATTTAATGAGATTCAGAGGGAGAGGGGAAAGTAAAAGAAAAAAACAGAAAAGATAGCAAACGCGCTCTTCCTAAAGCAATAGGATCATACTGTACACTCAAATCCTGGAGGATAATGAATTACATTAACTTTTCGTTTAATCTCTCGCCTCTTATCTTAAAACTGTACAGTGAAGTTTAATGCTGATAAGCTTAGGTTTAATCTCTGACTTGGTAATTATGTTTTCTGTCAATTGTCAGCCTTCCAAAACCTCATTCCTGGTGTGTCATTGCACAAGGTGGACACCATTCTTTAAAAATCTAGTATCTTAAACCCCCGACACACTTTTACTTGACAAATAATAATGTGGAGCAGGGGTGGGGAACCTGAGGCTTTGGGACTTTGCTTCGCGAGACGGCAAAATATACTTACTTAGTCCAAAATTGGTCCTAAATCGATTTGTGTTCAAACCTCTGTTGCTTAAAAAGCAAATACATTCATGCTAATTTAGCTATGCATTCTATGGCGTTTTGCATTGTGTGTCAGCATGAACTAGTGAACTGAATTATGGAAATTTCCATTTATGTAGCATTGATTAAGGAGTTGCTAATCAGACATTCTGCTTGTCCCAACAAGTCTTCAAATTATACTGGGCAAAAGAAAAAACAAATTAGACATTCACGTACATTTTACGCATTGCTGATATTTCGGTTGGTCGTGCATTAATTATTAGACTTAAAAATGTTCATATTTGGGAACAATTTGTTTATTATTTTAAATCATTAATATCTGAACAATACCTGCTCAAATAAAAAACAAAAATAATTGTGTCACTCAATTGTGCATAACTTTATACGTGCTCTTGTTCTGACTACAATTTTATATCAACTTAATTGAAATAAATTACACAACTTGTTATGAAGGCCAATTGGCTTACTTTTTAAGCAGTTATTGTGACATTAGTTCTTTATAATCGTCGCAATGTTCACGTACCGCTTTTAGGGCGTCATTTGAAGGAAAACTTTTAATTCCGCTGTCAATCAAACACGTGACTACAACTACCTCGATCAGCGACGTCAACAAATGAGCTTTGTTTCCAAAAGCGTTGTTGTGTTCATGGCATTCCGGAAATGTTTAAACCAATTCGTTGAAATTGTCAAACAGGCGCAAAATTCCTTTACCCGACTTGAATTTTTAATCTAACAACAACAACAGCATAGAGATATGTTTGGACTTGTGGAAAATTATCCTCTTCAATCGTATTATACTGTTGTGCATATTCGTGAGGTGTATTACATACTTCCAGTGAAGCCATTTTGCACGCAGTGTACCTGAACGCAACATGACAGATTCTGACAATTTTCCTACTCGGTCGTAGGACCACCGTTAAACATGCGAAGTATGGCGGAGTGGGATCCACCTGCCAAGGAGCAGAGGTAAGTTTATGCTTTGTGAAGCATTTATCTCCCCACGATCTGAAATTGTTGCTTACGACGCGATTGGATCGCTGCTCCGTTGTTTTCTTGAGCGAGTTGACAACTCGATCAGCGGATAGCAAGCTCTGCTCGCCTGTTGGGGAAGTGCACCGAACTTTCATGCCAAATAACTTAAAGAACTTCTGGTAATATCTGCTGACTTGAGAGCTCATGTCTGTTCTCTCTGATGTTTTGTTACTTCGTGGTTAATTCGGCGTATAACTTGGCTAGTTTGGTTGGATTTTTTGTGAAGCAACTTTTAAACTTGCCCCTTGATTATGTGTCGGTTGTAAGAATCTCAAATTTGAGCATTGAACGTATATTTTTTTACGGATGTGTGGAAAACACTCGGCTATAGATTTCAATGTATTGTTTATACATGTTGTCAAGTTCTGCTAAGAATGGATTGTCAGGGAAGTCCCAGACTGCATGTCAGCAATGATAACCAAGATGTCATGGTCAAAGTTCAATGTATAGACAAGGGGTGAAGAACCGAAGGCCAGTGGACCATATATGGCTCCAGCCTCCCTGTGCATTTTTGATTTAGTGTGGCATACAATTCTAAACTTCAGATAACTTGGCAGAAGACGAAAAATGATCTAAACAGCCATCCATCAATTTGAATTGAAAGTTAGCTTGTCGTAATTACATGGTAATGAATTTAGTGTGGGGCGGTTATCACACCTGCATCAGAGTTTTGAGATCCGGGTTTGAAAGATTCCAACTGACATTGATGCATATAATCTCACGTATCATTTTTTTTTTTTTTATGACTGACCCCACACATATTCCAAGAAATTGTGCTGTTAACTGTTATTTTGCATGTTTTGCAGCTCCTGGTTATTAAGTTGGCTACCATCATGGTGCCCCACTTCCCTTTCTCATCTTAAAGATGCAGAGGAGAAAATGCTGAAAAGTAAGTGATGTCAAAACAAAAGCTTATTTTTGTGTTGTTTTACATATTTACCAATTTTCTAACACACAGGTGTAAAGCAGCCTTTCTCCAGACAGCATGTCCGCATCTCTAACGGAAACTACCTGTGGACCATCGCGTTCCAGCCCTCCTCAGCTCCGCAGTCCAGACCGCCTCTGGTTTTGCTGCACGGCTTCGGTGGCGGCGTTGCCCTGTGGAGTCAAAATCTGGACTCTCTCTCCACCGGCGGTCCTGTCTATGCCGTGGACTTGCTGGGCTTCGGCCGTAGCAGCCGCCCGCTCTTCAGCGGTGAGCCTGAAATGGCCGAGGAGCAGTTTGTGGATGCCTTGGAGGAGTGGAGGGAGAAGGTTGGCCTGGAGGAAATGCTTCTGCTGGGACACAACTTGGGAGGATATTTGGCGGCTGCCTACACGCTCAGATATCCAAACAGGTACTCCATGCTTTCTTGACGAGCACTCCTGAAAGCCTTTTTGCATGGAATTTTTTTGGGAGCAACCAGCAAAGCATATGGACTAATCATCTTATCTCAAATCATCTTTCCCTAACAAATCGAAAAAATAGGGTCCTCAAAATAAAGCTCCCTATTTAGAACAAAATCAGGGAGGTTGTTTTGCCATTTTTGACGGGCAAATTCATTTGAAAGGGCTGTACCTCCAAGTATTTTCTGACATAGTTGCAAGTACGTTTGGACGTATTTCCAATATTTTTAAAAGAATTTACATGTACAGTATTTTTGAACGCATTTACAAGTATATTCATACATTGGCAAGTATTGTACGTTAGAATTTATTTCAAAATAGGTTTGGTCATATTTATAAGTATATTCAAATATTGTTGGGCTAAATGCTAAAAATATAGCATTAATAGCATTATTGGGAAAAAAAAAGTTTTTAGTATTTTTCTTACAAGTACAGTGGGCCCCCGGTTTACGAACTCCTCCTCTTACGAACTTTTCGACTTACGAGCGTTGACCGCGGCGTTTTTTGACCCCCACATACGCACAAATCTTTCGGTTTACGAACATTCCGACATGCCGCCGGCAAATGTTTTCGCACAATTATTTTCGCTTTGCTGCATCAACGAAATTAATTATTCACACTTGTCACGTTCACGCTGAACGCTATTGCTCTTACAATGTTACAGTCACTGTCTCAGTCACGGTGTCAGTCACGGAATCAGTCACGGAGATGCCGATATGCTATTGGTCGATTAAGGTCACAGTCCCGGTCTCACTCACGTAGATGCGGATATACTATTGGCCAGCGTCACGTCAATCACAGAAATGCCGATATGCTTGGCCGAACGCCTTCATCTAGCTCAGTGTTTCCCAACCTTTTGATCACCGCGTCACATTTAAAGCCTTGAGGGTGCTTGATGGCACAGCTGGTCGGTGTGTTGTGAAGACTTTGCAAACTTTATCTGTTAGACGTGGCTGCTAAAATTGCTAGTGGCGGTAAAGGAAGAAGTAAGAGGATGATGACAATAGGAACGAAGCAGGAGATAATAAAAAAAATACAAAGGAGGCGCACGCATAGTTAACCTTGCCCGTGAGTATGGCCGTAACCGCTCGGCAATCTTCTAAGGGCAAGACTTTCCTTGCCGGGGGACGGACCTCGGTCGACAACAAAATGGAGAGGCTTCTTCTATTATGGATTAAATAGAAGGAAATCGCCGGTGATATGTTCTAGTTTGAGAAAAGTTCCCGTTTAAAAAAATAAATCAATAAATTCTGCGGGAGTGTCTCTGATCCCCTCCGCCTCCACCCAGCTCAAGTCACGTCGCCCCAAAGGTAAATGTCATTTTTCCTTTGTATATGTTATTTAATTTAACTGTACAGTAGATTATGTTACTCATTTTTAATATGTGTATAAAGTCGTTATGTTTTTACCTAAGGTTTTTGCACGCGTTGCACGCATTCAGTAATTAACATAGGTTTGGATTGCCCGTCATACAAGCAGTTCGAGTTACGAGCGTAGCCGCTGAACGGATTAAGTTCGTAACACGGGGGCCCACTGTATGTTCAAACATTTGAAAAAAATTCAAACATATTTTCAAAATAACTTATAAAAACATTCAAATGTATATATGAGTATGTTTAAACATTTTCAGATAGGTTCAAATACATGTGTAGATTAAATTCTAAAAATATAGCATTTGTACCCATAATGCCACAGGGTGTTTACGTGCATACCTCATAGCATTATGGGGAAAATGCAATATTTTTAGCATTTAGTATACACTTATGTACAGACATTTGAAAGTGTTCGTAATAATTGTTCAAACATAACAAGTATAAAACGTGTTGACTAAATGCTAAAAGCAAAGCATTTGTTCCCAATATGCCACAGAATCTTGACACACATAACTCCTTGCGTTATGGGGAAAAAAAAAAAATCAATTTGTTTTAGGGTTTAACTAACAAGTAACAAGTAGCGAACTTATTTGAAAGTATGCACAAACGTATTCTCAAATAAGTTACTTCTCAACACGTTAAAACATATTTACATGTCCGTTGGAACACATTTTCAAATACGTTAAAATGTATGTGTAGGCTAAAAGCTAAAAACAGCATTAGTTCCTATAATGGCATACGTTTTCGACAGTCATATCTTTTTAACATTATGGGAAAAAGCGCTATGTTTTTAGCATTTCAATGTTCAAATGTATTTTCACTGAACTCCAAAGTTATTTATAAATACGTTAAAACGTATTTCAAGCATATTTTCTAACATTTTCAATTATGTTCAAACATTCATATAGTCTAAATGCTACAAACATAATTTCTCCCCATAATTCCACAGGGTGTTGGCGTATGTATGAACGTTTCAAATCATGTTCAAGCATATTTTCAAATACTTTCAAAGTTAAGTAATTCTAAATAGTTTAAAACATGATTGCAGGTACGTTTGAAGGAGTTTTCAAAAATGTTTACTCCACATTGGCAGTGCCACGCTTCCATAATACAGAAACCATCGTATTTTCCTGACTATAAGCAGCATTGTCATATAAACCGCAGAAGGAAAAATTAAACAAAAAAACATTTTTGTCACAGATAAGTGACACCATGGAATAATTAAAAAAAAAAAAATGGAACTGTTTGTAATTGCCTGCTTACAGCAACATTTTTTCTTCAACCGAATGAACATGCCTGCATGGTTACCACCAACATATTTATAGAAAATAGATAAATATTTTCAACATAAAACCAACAGATTGATTATTTAACTGAACATATAAACACATTGCAAATAATTAATTCATATAAATACAATTTGCACATCACAAACCTTTGTACAAGACAATATTCAATTCCCATCTTTCATTTGTATTTCATAATTGACACATTGAACAGATAACACATTGCTTTATCGGTAGATTGTCTCCTGGTGGCTAGCACAAAAAAAAAAAAAACATACACCACACTAAATAAAGGGTTCACATCATGAGAAAAAAGGTGTGGTTTATAGTACTAAAATAGGGTATACGTTATTACTGTCTATTAAAAAAGTCTATAAAAAGCGTCAACACTATTATAAATTAAATTAAATAATCAATTGATTACAACTAATCGATTATAAAGTGAATCAACAAGTATTGGTCATTTAGAGACTTCAACGATAAATATTCCCAGTTTTACCTTTACATTGCTCACTGACTCTTTTGTGCGTGTAGGGTAAAACATTTACTGCTGGTAGAGCCGTGGGGATTCCCCGCTCGTCCGGAGAACCCGCACCATAACTCCATCCCAGTGTGGATCAGAGCCATGGGGGCCGTCATGAGCCCTTTCAACCCGCTGGCGGGCCTCAGGCTAGCGGGGCCTTTAGGTTTGTACAGTACACACAATGATTACCAGCTATCACCTCCCAGTCCTAACACATTATATAAGAGCCATTATGAAACGTAAACATGTCGTTTGAGGAGCACGTGGGGTTAAACGCCAACAGTAAGTCAAAGTGGCGCCAGCCCCTTATGGCTGCGGGGAACATTACGTTGAGTGCCTCACATTGCACCAATAGAATAACTGTCAGTTATGGTAAGAAATGAGCTCATTGTATGCTCCGGAAATACTACCAATTGATTTGTTCCCATGATCACATGTCTCACACAGCAGACCAGTGTTTGTGGGCTTGTACAGTATGTTAACAGCGCACCAATGAAAAAATAAAAAAACCCATCACATCCAGTTTTAAGACCACGCTTAAAAGAAAACAATATGTATACATTCTGATTTCTAAAAGTTGTAATCGTGAAGAAAAAATATTTGAGCGAAAAAATGTTGTTCAAGCTACAAATTTGTATGTGTTTAATAAACAAAAAGTTCATTTCAGACAGAAAAAAATGGTTGAGGTAGGTAATTTTGAGATTAGATGTATATATTCATGATTAAATTCCTGATTTCATTGAATGTTTATTTTTTTAAGAAAAAAATAATTTTAGATAAAATTGATTTGTACACTTAGTGAATATTCAGAGGTAAAAAGTTCTATATTTTTAAGATTAAACCCTCATTCACAAAGATAAAGGTGCAATTTTCTGATGGTAAAGGCATAAACCGTTGAAACTCGTGAGTTTACTAAAATTTTAAATAAAGACGAATTTGTTAATCTATTCAACTTATGACATAAGTCTGAAACTTTCAAGAAAAAACTTTTCTTCCCCAATACAAGTATACTATACAATGTATACTTTTTTAGAAAAAATAGATAAAAAATAAATAGATAAACATGCATATATTTAGAGTTAAATAATCTTTTGAGATAAAAATGTTTCTTTTCTAAATTAAAAACATAATTTTAAAGAATAAATGCATAATTTGACTATGGTAAAGGCATGTCTTTGTTTAAATCAAATTGGTAACTTTATATTAAATTAAATTGGGAATAAAGATCATGAAATTGCTTTTTTTTTTAAGTAAAATATGTATCTTTCCAAGAATAAAGACATAGTTTTTACAAAAAATAGGAGAAATATTAAATATTCAAGCTAAAATATATATGTATATATATATATATATATATATATATATATATATATATATATATATATATATATATATATATATATATTTTTTTTTTTTTTTTTTTGCAAAAAAAATCATACATCTTTTTTCCAGTAATCTTCATATAAAAAGTTGTATATTTTCAAAATTGAATTCCCTATTTTACAAGAAATAGACCTAATTTTGTAATGGTAAAGGCATATATTTTTCAAATTCTAGTTGTAGTTTTATCAAATAAAACCGTAAAAATAACTTGGTTGTAGTTTTTTAATTCAGGTTTTTGGCTATTTTTAGGATATTTTTTTTTCTCTCAAAAATAGGTCTTTTATTTTTCAAATTAACCTTGATAGCATTCTTTCAAAGTAAAACGTGTCGCTTTCCAAGAAGTAACACATGCGTTTCAGAAAAAAATAGTCTATCCAGCCATTTGTTGTTTTTACTCTGTATCTTTTGACTTGAGCTACCCTATGCTAAGTAAAGGACATAACTAAAGAAATTACTGTTTTTATTCTTCCCCTCCAGGTCCGACGCTGGTCCAAACAATCAGGTCCGACTTCAAGCAGAAGTATTCCTCTGTGTTTGACGACAACACCGTGTCCAACTACATCTACCATCTGAACGCCCAGACACCCAGGTAAGCACTTTGTGCACTGGGAGCATCCATTTTGTTCCGCAAAACTATTTACAGTAAGATGCGGGCATCCCTGTTATAGCGGCGAAACGGCATTCAAGAACATGACCATCCCGTACGGCTGGGCCAAGCGGCCCATGCTGGAGCGCATCGGCCAAGTGCGGGCAGGAATCCCAATCTCTTTTATCTATGGCTCACGGTCCAGCATCGACAGCGCCTCGGGATACGCCTTCAAGAAAACCAGGCCGGAGGTGGGGATCACGGTAGGTGCTTGTAGTACAGTGAAAAACCTTCTAGGCCCTTGCTCCTGAAAATTTTCAATCAAGAGAGAACATATCAACTCATTCGCTACATTTACAGCCAAAGATGTCAAAGCTTTATTCTAACTAGGCTCAACAGTGAAACTCACACACGCTGTTTGGTAGACGCGAAGGGAGAGCAGGAGAGCGCAGCGCTGCAGCGGAGCATTG
Organism: Hippichthys cyanospilos; assembly: GCF_059441005.1. NCBI lineage: Eukaryota > Metazoa > Chordata > Actinopteri > Syngnathiformes > Syngnathidae > Hippichthys > Hippichthys cyanospilos. Next base: position 12,583,836 of record NC_142389.1, on the reverse strand, counting down.
TAAATCTTTTACCTAGATTTCTTTTGTAATAAATTGGAATTTTCAAGTGTAAGCTCTGATTGTTATCTTGTTTGGTCTCTAATTAGACTTCCGGGCGCCGCAAATATAGCCGCGGCTCTCCTTGAGACTGCAGCCAAAGGAATGGGAAGGGAAGGGATAACAGTACAGTTGCAGTATAAGGTTTAATAATTAAGTAAATTTGTACTGCAGTAGTTCAATGTCCGAGGAGTTCCTTTAAACCTTACCATACCAAATAATGTATGGACACAAACGCCTTGGAACTTTTTTAATTTTTAAGTTCTTCCCGGAAGCATGTCACAACGCTGGTGATAACTACTGCACAAACTCCCAGAGTGAGTCGCGACTCTCAATAGAAATAACACAAAGTTGTCCTGAAATCACATTCGATTGCCAATACAGGGCATTAAAAAAAATAATAAATGGCCATTTTATCGTATGGCAGCTTTTGCCAGTGTTCAGCGTAGCATCTAGCCAAAATTAGTCACTAGCCAGCAGGGCTCGAGTGCCCCCGAAAGCAGTTGGATTACTTTTCAGAGGCAGGTTTATAGACAAAAATAACTGCACTGATATCTTGATTGGGTTGCAGTTGCTACTGATCACTTTTGAACATTCCAGGCTGAGTCAAAGTGTGCCTTCTGTGGGTCTGACTTCACTTTGTCTCATTGAAAAAAAAATCGGGAGAGAGCTATCTAAAATCTCAGTTTAAATTTTCATTAAAAAAATATTCATAAAAAAAATGTGGTCATTCTTTATCAAGTGGAAATGTGTTTTTTAGTCTTTTGTGTTTATAAATATTTTACACCCCATTTTTTAATTTTTATCAGAAAACTAAAATACTCAAAAACCTACAGTAGAAATACAGGATGCACTTAATACTTTCAAATTTCCTGTGTGGCGATATTTTAGTTTTTCAGTTGAAAATAATAATGGTTAAATACAGTTGGCCCCCGGTTTACGAACCCCCTGTTTTACGTATTTTTCATCTTATGCCGTGGACCGCGGCAGTTTTTTGTCCCCCCTCTTACGTAAAAACCTTTCGTCTTACGAACCATCCAACATGCCGGTCAGTGTGTCCGCACTATTTTTTTCGCTTTGCTGGATCAACAAAAACAGCTTTTCTCGCATGTCACGGAAATGCCTATATCCTATTGGTCGATTAAGGCAGTCACGGAGATGCCGATATGCTATTGGCCGGCGTCACGTCAATCACAGAAATGCTGATATGCTATTGGCCGAACTCCCTATCTTGCTAGATGGCACGAGCTGGTCGGTGTGTTGTGAAGACTTTGCAAACTTTTATCTGTTAGACATGGCTTCTAAAATTGCAAGTAAAGGAAATAAATAAGAGGATGATAATAGAAACGAAGCAGGAGATAATAAAAAAATATGGAGGCGCACGCATAGTTAACCGCTCGACAATCGGTACAATTCTCAAGAACAAGGAAGCTATTAAAGCAAGCAAGTCTTCTAAGGGCATGACTTTCCTTGCCAGGGGACGGACCTCGGTCAACAACAAAAAGGAGAGGCTTCTTCTCTTATGGATTAAAGAGAAGGAAATCGCCAGTGATATGTTCTCATTTAAAAAAGTTCTCATTTAAACAAAAGAACTCTGCCCCCCCCCAAAAAAAAAATTAGGCCAATCACCGTAGCTAGCATGACCTGTGTGCATTTTTTTAAACTTGAAAGAGAGCCTTTAACATAAATTGCTCATGTTTGTTTACGTATGAACGCTATCTTGTTAATTCTCTTGCAGTCTTTCTCAAAAAAACAAAACAAAACAAAAAAAAAAACAAAAACTGGAGAAATCTATACCTGGCTAAATTTATACTGGAATGTTCGACTGTGGACTAATTTAGCCAAAATCTCGTCTCGTTCCTGTGGACTCAAATCTCGTGAGACATCTCTTACGAGAGATCTCTCATCTTGTGGGGATTTGGGTCTCATCCTATCCCTAAAAATACATTTTTTTTTTTCTTCAAATAGATGTATTTCTCTTCTATGTGGTAGGTGATCCGAGGAGCGGGCCATTACGTTTTTGCTGACCAGCCTGAAGACTTCAACCAAACGGTCCTTCACATCCTTGCCAGGACGGAGAAAAACAGCACAGACTTGGCCCCAAGCCGTGACATCTCTTAATTTTCTTTTTTTTTTAAGCTAATACACACTCTAAACTAAACCTCCACTACGCAATAGGGACAATTGAAACCATTTAAGTTTCTATCTCATGCACTTTACCGACCCGAGGTCTTCGTCTACCAGTCGGGATAAACTCTCTCAAGACCTCCAGGATTGCGTCAAATAGTTGCTGTGAATAACATGATCACATGTCTTTGAGACATTAGGCAACTCTTATCTGGATCTGGAAGGACAATTCTCCCAAGTGGACATCTTGTTTGGAGCACGGATCTATACAGAATGTTCTCGCAGATACGAGGGAAAAAGTAAATAGGGCAAAGGGCAAGTGTGTGTGTGCGCGAATGTGAGTATGTGTGTGTGTGTGTGTGAGAGAGAGTGTGTTTCTGTCTGCGTTCGAGAAATCCTCCACTCTCCCAACCAGCAGGTGTCAGCACAGCACGCCTCCTCCTCAATTCTGCTTCACCAATCAAATCCACTATTCATGGGATTGAAAGGACAGTCAGTGATCAAGAGTCACAGTGTTTGTACACTCACACACACACACACACACACATACACACTACACACAGAACAGAATTGGGTTAGAGTTTGGCATGTTTGGTTAAAAACAGACTTCTTTTTTCAAAGAGCCACACAAAAAAGCTGAAATCAAAAAGATTGCTCCAGTTTTTTAAGATTGGAATTCACCCCCCCCCCAAAAAAAAATACCATAGAAAGCTATGTGTGTGTATATTTCCTTGAAACATTGCTCTAGAACAGGGTTTAAAACGTTTTGAAAAGAGAAATGTGGTCTTCCTACAACTCAAATTATTATGGTTATAATAACACTATGTATATAATCTTATAACAAAGACAATGTCAAAGCTATAACAACAAGCTGTATATAATTTCATAAATAACACAAAATACTCCATTTATAACCAATTTGTCAGCAAATGTGCGTCTGCTTCAGTAATCTCACAATTCACCTAATAAAAATCCCAATCAGATGTTTGAAACTCTCATTTTGTCCTTTATTGTAATGTAGAAGTGTCACAATAGCAAAATTTTAGCTTCAACAAATTATAAATACTGTACAAAGTACTTCAATATTGAGAATGAAACAATGACAAAAACTATACGCATATATATATATATATATATATATATATATATATATATATATATATATATATATATATATATATATATGCACTGGTGTCAAACTTCACATCATCCACCAAAGAAGTGGCAACGTTAAAGGAAACACATTAAAATTTCAGTGTTATTATTCTAAAGGACCGGTACTTGTAATTGTCGCATATTGCTCGGGTTAAAAACAAAACAAATATGTTTTACATGAAGGCCCCTTCTACATCTGTCAGTTTGTGTCAGTGCACAGACTTGAACGGTGCCGCACTTGCGGCGTCTCCTGGCAACAGCGTCGTCACGGAGACCAAGTGTGTCGACTGCCAAACTCCCGGAAGTAACGCTGCGCTCGGACATGGTAATAATGGGTTGGCGCTACATGCAGACGCAATGATACGTGTTCAGTAAAGGCAGCCCTACGCACGAGCTCACAAAAATAAATGTATGATTCCAAGTTTGATGCTGCAATTATTTCTTAACCTAAAAATAAATATAAGCTCTGAGTGTAAGTGGAGGGATACTGCAATTTCGAATTTATTTAAATATGGTATATGAAAATGTTAGTATAAAACAATTGCAATCACAGTTGTAATGAGTAATGTATAATGCATCCTTATGCATCTTGATTGTAAACTTATTTTTATTTCACAGTTCTCAAGAGTAAAAAACAAAACAAAAACAAAAACTAGGTATGTTTCTTTTAATTCTCAAAAAACATAAAAACCTTAAAAAATTCCAGAATACATATATATTCTGGATGGTGTTATACTCCAATTATTTAAAACAATGTATTTTGTGCTATTTTTCTGAATTTTGTCTTCTATAATAATAAAAACACGTTAAAAGGGGAAAAAAATCATTTTGTCAAATTGAGAGCATTTTGTAGTGTAATTTTCTAATACAAATTAACAATATTTTTTTCTATAAACAACAAAACATCAACAATAATACGTACTAACAGGATATATTTTATATGTTTATTGCATATTAACTGTATGGGTGTTTAACATATAATTCTCCAAAGTAAAATACAATGAAAAAAAACAACCTATTTTAATGGATGGAATTGTAATCAGTCAACTACTTAAAGGAAAAATACATTTTACTGTTACTTTATGAAGTACACTTTCATGAAGTGTGGCTTCTACAAAAATGTAATATCAAAGACAAAAACATTTTGAACTCTAATTTTCTAACATAATTTCATTAATAATTAAATCAATTCATAAGATATGAAGCATGCCAAAAAAATAAGTGTTTTCACCAGATCTCTCACCAGATTGAAAGCATCATTTTTACAATTTTTTTCTGATGTAATTTAATTAAGTATTAGATCAATTTTTCAATTATATATATATATATATATATATATATATATATATATATATATATATATATATATATATATATATATATATATATATATATATATATATATATATATATATATATATATATATACATACAATGTGTTTCTTTCACGATTGTGCACACGCTGAATGCACATGATTTCCAAAGTCTGCTGCTTATTCCTTGTCTTGTCACCCATGGAATCCCATGGAAACACAATCGTTCCATTAACATAAAATGAGTGAAGTAGCTCACATCATGTGGAAAGCCTCCATGAGCACAAGCCCATCAGCGGCTTTGACTTCTTTAGTCATAATCATTGTGTACAAACAATAAAACCAAATCTGTGCTTGTTTTGCTTTTTTGTATGTTTTTTTTTAATAACACTGTGGACTTTTAACGAAGCAGAGCAAGTGACTGTTATAAGTGTAACCAAAACTATGACTGCAACCTCATGGCATATCTGAACTTTTTGCAGGGTTAATCAGAGACACTCCATTGGGCAATTGTGTCTTGTTTCACAACTCTCCACATACCTCCTTGTGTGACTTTTCCCCACTCGAAAGTACATGTTAGCTCGTCACACAGTTAAAACCGACAAATAATGAAGTCAAAAGTTCCGAAACAGCTGCAAGGCAAGAGGGCTGAAACTAAAAATAAAGTGAAGACAGCTGGCAGGGACGAGGAGGTCGGCCGCGAGACGCACGGGGCAGCTGGGAGGGGCTCGGAAGGTCAGTCGAGTGACACGACATGACACTAAGAATAGGACAAACCACTCTCAATATACTTTATTTATATATTTTTCTCTGGTGAGCCTATGTTTCATGCTAATTGGCTGAGATGTACTAAAGCATCAATTTTACCTATCGGACTTTAATGTCTTACTTAAATGGTAAATGGAGTTTCACTTATATAGCGCTTTTCTACTTTGGGTACTCAAAGCGCTTTACACTAACTAGTCATGCACCTACTGATGACACAGCATCAGGAGCAATTGAGGGTTCAGTGTCTTGCTCAAGGACACTTCAACGATTTTGCTGGTTCGGGGATCGAACCCACAGCCTCTCAGCTGGGAGACGAGCACTCTACCACCGAGCCATGCCGGCCCTAAAACAGTTATACAACATTAAACAATGACAATTTATTCCAACATAATTTGAGGTGGTGGGCATTTTGTTTTAAAATGGGATGTACGGTGCCCAAATGGACCAGTTAAATTTACTTGGTGTTTGGTGCACATTTCAGAAGCGCAATAGGATTAAGTGTAACAGACTGTCGGTGCACGCTGACCCGGCACAAGCAGATCATCTGTCACGTGTTCGTGTTCCCTGCCAAGTGGGACAAAATAGAATTGTTCACTATGTTATGTGTGCTAGCTAGTTTTGGAAAACTCCAGACACCATTCTTTTCTTTTTCTGATTCCTTTTTTCAGTGATATTCCCCCAGTGAAATATCTTTTCAGACAAGGTTAAAAAAAAAAAAGACTTAAAACATGCCATCAGTGTGTGATTTATTAAACTTTAGACCCTTTTAAACTTCATTTGTATTGGTCCACAAAAAAAAAACAACTAACCTGAAGTGTAAATATTTGTCGACAGAAAAATATTAAACATAAAGCGCCCTGTTTTGAGGTTACAGTAGAGATCTGTTCCCAAAAATAAATCATTAAATTAATTATTAATAAACATCTATCCACAAAAAATAATCAACAAAAAGTGTCCGACCTGTTCTCAAAAAGAAATAATTATGAATAATTATTTGTTCACTGAAAAATATTCAACATAAAGCGTTTTGTTTTGGGATTACAGTAGAGATCTCTTCACAAAAACAATCATTAACTTAATTAGTCATAAATATTTGCCACCCAAAAAATAATCAACATAAAGTTTCAGACCTGTTCTCAAAAAGAAATAATTATAAATAAATATTTGTCCGCAACAAAATATTCAATTTAAAGTGTCGTCTTTTGGAGAGGTGGCACATGACAAGTTGGGTTGAATCTTTGTAGTATGGGGGAGAATCTGGCTTTTTAATATAATGATATTGAATAACGAATTGAACATAGCAATTGTTTTATGAGCTCATATTGTCCTGAAACAATTAATTAATTCAATCATTATTTTTAAAGTATTTTTGCATGTTTGTTTGTTTTATCTAAAATCTCAAGGACCCCCTGAAGTCGAAAAAATAACAAGAAAAATACAATACATGTGGTAAAAAATGAAAACCCATATAGTACAGGTTGTTTTTTTTAATATATAAAAAAACAAAAACCAAGTAGCTCTTTTTTTGACTGGTCCACAGGTAATTTGCAAGATAAATAGCGATATAAATTTGCAATAGAAAAGGTTATGATCATAAATTAAAATTCACAAGAGAGTGAAGCCGCAAATAAGCGAACCGTGTTGTAACGAGAAAACACTACTGTAATTCTGAGCTTGTTGTGACGTTCACTGACTGAGTAACTATGAAGTCATTTCCAGTTCACAGCAAGTGGCAAAATGGCCGCCTCCTGAGATGGACAAGAATGCTGGATTTTGCTGCTTTTTGTTTATTAAAGTACTGTGTGAGACAAATCGAGACACAAAGATTATTGAAAAAAAAATCAAAACCTTTAACTTTGAGATTTGTGGCTGTTCTTCTTGTTTATTTTTTTTTTTTTACAATAATTCATCTCAATAAAACGTGACAAGAATCCACAGTTAGCGCAAGCATGATATATTATGGGACGTGGTTGAATATGCACGTGATAACAGGACAGCTTTCCATTTTAACATCACGCCGAGGGCTTCATTCACAATTTTAAAATCACACGGTGACCTCATTTGTGTGTGTTTGTTTGATCCAGAGCGGATTACACTAGCCACAGCGTGTTTGTGTTGCATCATGACGCGCAATGCCTCGAGCTCCTGATCCGAAAGTCTGATCCCAGCCTCTTTGTGGAATACCAGGCCAGATGTTGCACAGATTACAACTCGCTCACTTATTTGTGAAAGGGGGACTTTGTGTGGTTAAAAAAAAATACATAAGGAAAAAAGTATTTTACCTGTAACCAATCACAATTGTTTTATAATTCCTTAAGATTATGTAAAAAGTTCATACTGTGTTTATGTTTAATGACTAATTTTTATTGCACAATCATTACCTTTAAAAACAGCTCGTGACAGTCACAAGCTGAGTTGGGATTGGTCATTACCTGAGACTTTAGCATCAGTGATGTCATTTTCAGTTGATAACAGTAGGCAAAATATGTTTGTATTAAATAAACTTAAAAAGTACTTTATCAAATTAAATCTTTACAACTGAAAATGAAAATATGTGGACTATTTTAAGTAATATATACAATTAAAATTACAGTACTTTGAACTACTTATTCTAATTACTAAATTATTTACTTAAAACATTACGCGATTATTTTAACATCACCCTGTGACCCAATGTCCACTATAGTGGACACAAATGAACAGGCTGGATCTCAGGTGGATACACTTTTTACATGTAAAATAAAATGCATTAATATCACATTATTACTGTATGTTATGGCTATAGGACCTGAGTACATAGTGTGTATATATAAAACAACAAACAAACAAAAAAAACAAACATAACAAAAAACAGAACATCAACATCTTCCATTCACATCGGTTTATTCTAATATATCTCTATCATGTACATACAGTACAATATGCTCAAGACGTATGGCACATCCATTATTGTTGTACATTTTGCAGTCGCTGGTATTGCTGTGTGGCTACAGTATTAGGTGATCATTTGTTTGTCTCTGTCCCTCAGGTAGAACAGTAGTGTGTATGTGTATACACACGTGTATACTAATTAATATATATATATATATATATATATATATATATATATATATATATATATATATATATATATATATAATGTATGTATACACACACACACAAACAGGTGGATTGTAGGTTGCTACAGCAAAAACATGCACGATAAGATAAATATTCCACCAGGGATGAGTCACACATCCATGTTACACACAGCGATGCTCGATGCAGGTCCGGGAGGCACTGTTGTCATGAGCTATAGGAAGAGAACCCCCCTCCAGACCCCTGTCCCCATACGGGTCGTTTGTTTTTGGAATGACGCTACAACAGCGGCTACCAGGACTCCGGGAAAACATCTGGATTCACGCGGGTTCACTTCCACCCACTTAATTCCCTTTTGAATGTTAAGATAAAGAGCTGCCATTTTGTTGTATGTACATACAGGTATGCACACGTGTGTAATGTCTTTTTTTTTTTTTTTTTTCCCGGTCTGAGTCACTTTTCAAGTTGAGGGTGTTTAAATAATCCAGCAGGAAGAGAGGAGTAATGGTGCTTTCTACGGCGATACGTCAACACTAGATGAAGTGCTTTGGAGTCTTATTCACATATTTACACTTAAAAGTCTGCTGCACACTGCACTTTGGCTCGTGTTTTATTTTTATTTTTTTTTCCTTAGCAGAGTGGACACTCCAGATAGAAAAATAAAAGCGATGGACTAGAAAATACTGTGCGCCAACATTCGACTTGACTCGGTCATTTGTCCCCGTTTTCATGAAAGCACGCTTTCAGTCGTCATATTTTAAAAACACACACACAAAATCAACAAAACACAAAAGCTTTAAAAATAATTTAAAAATGAGTAAAAAAACCAAAACAAAACAGCACAGTGCAAGAAAATGTAACGAGATGAAAACTGCACGGATGTTCCTTTGAACGAGTGAAGTCAGTGTGTGTTTCTGTATATTACATGATTGAGTATGTGCAAACCTTGTGCATGACATGAGTACACTTAATGCCTCTTTTTTTCCTAATATGTAAGGTCAGCATTTTGATTCGCCTCCTGGGTGATCCGCCAAACAAAATTGGCATCAGTGACGGTGTATGGGAAGCTGTTTTGACCATTTATATGAAATCCTTGATATCAAGCTTAAAGTCCATACTAAGTACTCTTTGTCCTTCCTAGTAAGACAGTTCTGCACACTAGTAATTTTAATATTCTGTAGCAACGTTTTAAACATTGCAGAATTTTTCTCTCAACTTTTGTGTACTAGAAAGACAACTACATATTACTCGAGGAAAACCTGAACTAGTTGATATCCAAGTACAACCAATGCAGCTTTTGCAGTCAATCAACATTGTTGAATAGTTGCTCAAGACTTTCCGTAAAGTCATTTGAGCTTTGATTTGACTTCTTGAATATCAAGCCTCGTGTCCATGTTGAACTAGTAACATAACAAAGATACATTTTTAGAACAATTGTCTTCTTGAAAAAAAATACTTGTACAACTAGAAAGAAAGATTAAATAAAATAAAAATAGATATTTTCACCACAACGCTAAGTATTTCTCTGCTCACTGACAAATTTACATACCAAACTACTACAGCAGAAGGTCCAGAAATCTACTAGTGTGTGGTAATCCTACTAGTCAGGACAAAGTGCATACTAGTACACAGACGTATGGAACTTAACTCATCCACTGCCATTGACGTCAAAAGACGTCAGATTCATTTACAATGAGCGGACAGTGATTGAGGTAATTATTATTATACTGTCTATCATAACGCATGAGTTGCAGTAAAGAAAAAATACTGTCATGACTCATTCACTCATTTTTACTGGACTGGCAATGAATGAGTTAATATATATTTTATATTCAAATTTAAAGTTGAACACAGCATATCTATTCAATCAGTTTAAGGTCATACATGTAGGCCAAATGTAGCACTAGCAATGGGGTGGGCATTCGAGTAAGACTGTCATTGGACGAGTGTGAATGATTTTACTCGTGAGGACAAAGACTGTAGTAGTACATCAAGGAGATTCATAGGTGTCCAACTCCAGTCCTCAAGGGTCAGTATCCTACATGTTATCCAATTTTCTCCCCCCAACACACCTGATTCAAATGATTAGCTTATTACCAAGCTCTGGAGGAGCTTGAAAAATGATCCTTATCATTTGAATCAGGTGCGTTTGAGAGACAAAGGTTGAAAACATGCAGGATACCGGCCCTCGCGGATTGGAGTTTGACACCTATGGAATAAATGATCAAAGAGCTTGCGGTGGGCGCCCGAGCTCGGATGAAAAGACGTTGAGTGTAGGAGTGTTTGCCCCCCGCCCCCTAGATGACCTGGCAGCAGCTGTGGGGTGTGGGGGTGCACAGCAGACCCTCCTTAGGACTGCGGTGGACATTGACCGACAGAGTCTTGTCGCTCAGAGGCATCTGCAGGGCGCGGTTCTTTATGTTCCTGTGGTTCTCGCGGGCCAGGTCCAGCTCCCCCAGCATCAAGGTCCCTGAGCAAGACCCCTCCAGCAAGGGGTCTGCCAGCGCGTCCCCCAAAGGGGGCGCCTGCTGGTACAGGTTCCCCCGGGGCGACGGCCCCCCCAGAAGCGAGACTTTGTCCAGGCTGCCGGTGGAGCCGCCCACGCACATGCGCCACACGGGGCGTTCCTGAGGGTCCCCGCCGATGCTAGCCGGGCCGTTGCCAGGGGTCCCCCCGCCGGCGCCGCCCGTCAGGTTGTGGAACTGCGAGCTGAAGCATAAGCTCATCAATTTGAGGCTTTCCACTAAGCCGCTGGAAGCTTTGGCCGAGTTTTTTCCATGGCCCAAATTGGAACCGGGGCTGGCGCCGTGAGATGGGCTGCCCTGGGCCGCCGCCTTTTTCTCACCGTCCTCGGCGTCCGACAGCTGCCGACACTCTGGGTTGCCGTCGCCCGTCCCCGAGGAAGGCGTCTGGGTGGCGACGGGCGCCGAGGCGATGTTTTTTGGCGACGGAGGCGACGATGCTGTCCCGGAGTTCAGATTGAGGCTGAGGCTCGTCTTGGCCAGGCTGAGCCCTTTTAACTCCGCCTCCTCTTCCTCGTCCGCCTCGTCCTCTCCTTTCTCATCCTCGTGGATCTGGTTGAGGACTGGAGCGCTCAAGCGAGACGTCAAGCGATTACGGGACGAAGCGAGGGACGAGGAGGCTTTGGAGCGGAGCACCACTTGAGCAGGAGGAGCAGAGGGGGAACAACTGTCCTCCCCCTCCTCTTCCTCATCCTCCTCCACGCTGAAAAGGCTGAGACTGCGAGTTTTACAAGGCCCCCCTGAGGTCAGAGAGCTTAGTCTGAGGGGGTTGGAGTGGGGCTTGGAGAGAGGCCGAAGTCCCTTGTCCTGGTTCTGGCCTGCTGACTGCTGGTTGTCCTGCCTCTGACTGAGGTCCAGCAGAGCCGTTTTGGGCCGGGGGCCTTTGTGGAGGCTTTCGGCGCTGCGGGCCGGGGACTGGGGTCCCCCGGGGTGTGACATAGGCGGACCACCCAAGCCATCACTGACGTCCTGGTGAACATCCACCCGGGTGGGCCAAGACTGCCTGTGAATGGTTAGCATACGGAAGGAACCGCATGGGTTATCGAGCGGGGGCAAACTGGAAGCATTTTCCCTAACCTTCTTTATCGAATGTAAACATACACTTCTGAAACATTAGAGACTATGTGCTTTATATCGAGTCAACAAACCAATCGTTAATCCAATCAAACACTCTTAAATTCTATGATGTAGCTGAATTTAAAACTGCTCAATCAATGAAAAAAGTAAACAACAATTACTCTTGCTACGGCTGAAGGTGTTTTTATAAAATCATTTCCACCAACGCTAGATATTTCTCTTAGTTCTTTATTTGGGCTATGTACTACATGTATCATTCACTTGTACACTTACTGGATTATATGTTTTTTTGTTGTTGGTTTTAACAGAGAACAAGGGATAGGATTCGATAGATTGTGAACTTCTTGCTATTCCTTTGAACATATAATTGTACTTAATTAACATGTAATGATCCTTTCTTTTGTTTACATTGATTACATTTGTGCTTGTATGTTTAATAAATCAAATCAATCAAATTTCTGGATGATAGTGTAATTATCATTGTGCTCTATATAATAGTGTATTCAGGCAATATTGCTCATTTGCATGTGGCAAAATGAGAAAGGCCAACAATGTAGTAATAAACAAAAACACAGTATATAAAAAGTCAAGCAACAGTTTAGGAGGGTGAGGTTCTGCTTACTGCAGTGTTTCAAAATTAGCCTTTCTGCTGCTAACAAAACACAAAAACATTGCTTCCTTTTAACAACCCAATAGACACGATCACATTTTATTTGTTAACTGCAAGTCGTAAAGGAGATTTAAATCATTGTGTTAGTTCCCCACTATAAAACTGAATTGTATTTTAGAATTAAGGCTCTTCACTGCTAACAAACAATGCCAAAAAAATTACTTTCTTGTTCTATTGAACAGCCTCATAAATAAATAGTATTATTTATTCTCTGGTGCTGATAATTGCATGCCAAAAGGAGATTTATTACCTGTGTTTTACAGTCATCATGTTCGCCTCTATTAGAAAACGTAACTATTTCAGCATTAACCTGTTAGTTGATAACAAAGACAGTGCTTGAAAAGCTCTTTTTTTTTGGTTACACAAAAAGCCTTAGATTTAAATATCATATTCCTTTGCGTGCTGTTAACTGCTTGGCGTCAAATGTCTTTTAAATTGGGATTTTATTGTCAGAATTATGTTGGGTCCATATTTTAAAATTGTACCGTATTGTAGCATTAGGCTGCTAACAAGTGCTAACAAAGCTGTGCTAAACGTTCAAATTATGTTACTTGAAAAGCCTCTCAATAAAATATTATTACATTGTATTTTACTGCTATTCATAAAGGGGAGTATGTTGTTGGATCTCCTGCAGATTATTAAATTGTATTTTACCGTACGCCTTTTTGCTGATATCCAAACTGTTCTGAAAGCTCCCAAACACATCAGTAAAATAGCCTTATAGCTAATTATCATTACATTTTATTTTCTTGTAGTTTTTCAGTTGTTTGCCATATGTTACCATTTTTATTGGTGGTTTCATTTGTTTTATTAGTCGTCCTTAATAAAATTACATTGTATTTTTTCCTGTAACAAAAACAGTGCTAAACACTACAAAACAAATTATTTATAACTGCTTCCTAAAGGTACATTGTTGCATCTTATTCCCTGTTTTAAAAGATGTGCCATCAGAATGTTACTGGTTGGAGTGGGTGTGTTTTTTTTTTTTTTTTTTAAGGCAGCCATCTGTCTCTATGCTGTCGAGTTCATCTGTTGCGGATTAAGAGTAGACAGCGCCACAAAAGATGGCCTTGACTCAAGGAGGGAGTGTTTATGTCTTGAGTGTTCTCTTCCTCTTCTAGAAGTGCATTGATGTTTAACACTCTCTGAAGGTTATTTTTGGGTCAATTTTTCTACCTGAACTGGGCTTTGCTGGGGCTGGGCGATCGTGTCTGGCTGTGTTGCTCCTTTTCTTGTCGCTCCCTCAGCATCCTCTCAGCCAGCAGGTAGTACGTGGCTGTGATGTGGTTGTACTGATTTGACTCCAAAGCCCTGCAAAACAAGAGATGCTCCGTTATCTCCTCTTTAACTCATTCAATCCTAAAGAAGTATTTTTATACCTCCCCCGCAAGACATTTGATCCAAGGTACTACAACATTTTTTAAATGTTGGGCTAAAGGAAAGTCTAAAATGATTATTTTTCCTAGTAATACTTTAGGGAATCAAATAATAAAGTACATGATTACTTTAGGTAACCAAAGTAATCAATTACGATTGATAAAGTACTAGCCGCAATGGTTAATAAAGTAATCAAATAGTACTGAAGTAATCATTTATTTTAGGTAATTACTAGTATTTGTGAAGAAATGCCCACACTGCTAATTCTATACGACCAGTGATTAGTTTGCTAAATTAATCACTTTAGTACTAAACCACCTAATTTTTTTTTTTTTTTAGTTTTTTAATCATTTAGGACTCTCCTTTAGGGAAAAACTTGAAGTACTGTACCTGGGATTCAATGTCTTGACAAAAAAAAAAAAAAAAAAAAAAAGTAATAAATATCTTTGGGATTGAATGTCTGGACTTAAAAAAATGTCTTTGAGAATGAATGAGTTAAATATGAACGTGATGACATGACCTCTCAAAAAGGTCTTTTGGAAGACAGTATTCCCTGTATCCTTGCAATTTGTGAAATTAAATACAGTATTAGTCATATTGTGGCATGTTGGTGCCAAGGAATTACATTGGGGCTTTTAGCTTCATCCTGTGATTACAAAGGATCAAACCGTGGTACGTACTCTGTTATGGCGTCTCGGTCTGCAATGCCCCCCAGCACCATGCGCTGGATGATGGAACCGTGCTCTTCTTCCAGCAAGCTGCGGTGAGACACCAGTGGAGTGGACAGCTTGGTGGCCGGCGACGGGTCCACGCCTTGGAGCCATGCATGGTTCTCAATCTCCTCCAGCGTCGCTCGCTTCTTGGGGTCTCGTTGTAGCATGTGGCCGATAAGACTGAAAGAGTGGCCCCCCCAAAAGTTCATTTGTTTGATTCTTTTGTGAGTTTTTGACAAAGTGCTTGCTCAGCTTCTTGTACATTATGTGAGAAAACACACAGGAGATTCATAGCAGTCACTAACGAATTGTGGTTCATTTGTTCGGTGTCCAAACTCCAAAATGTGCACTACTGTTACTCTTATAATCTTAAAAGTTGTTCAATAAACATATGTTAAAAAAACATTTCATCAAATAGTTGGAGTAATCTTTATTATGAAGCTAATATTTTCCCTTTTACTAAAAATGAATATGTGTTGGTTATTGGCATCCTAACCACTAATCTGTATTAGTATTATTCCTGTAAAAAACATATTAGTGTACCTCTACTATGGTGAATAGATAACCTATGTTTACCCATGTATGTCTAGTAAAACTGGTGCCTTGTTTGAATATTACAAGCGGCTTTTAGCATATTTCTTTCCTGTGTAAAAGGCAAGAGAAATTAATTCATTTAATCAAATCAAACAGAATAAATGAATATGCTATCACATTTTTTTTCACGTGCTTCGGATAAAGGTTTGGAAAATTTCAATATGTTTTTCTAATGTTTGACGATAAATACATCAGTATTATATACCTAAAGATAATTAAAAAAATAATATTTTGGTGGTATCAAATAGAACAACAGTAATACAGTATAGAATATTACCCATAATTAACCAGAATATTAAAATCAGCCTTTATTTGTCTCTTTATGCTATAAGATTCCCATAAATTGCACAAAAATGCAAGTGTATAAGCGTATAAATCAACATTTAGTCAGGCTGTATGTATGCTAATTAACACCACCACTGTGCTGGCCCCTTAATACTAATTGTCAACCCCAGGAGGTATTTATGCTTGCCTGCGACTGTATATATAATGTTGCATGCAATAAAAACCAAGCACAAATCCAGAGTATTTCAAACTGTCCTGCAGACTAAAAAAAAAAAGAAAAAAAAAGGGCCAGTGTTCAAATGAGCACAAGCAGGGGGGAGGAGAAGCCTCCCCATTCGTCTTCACACATTGGCGGATATGAAATATGTAGCACCTGCAGAGCCAGCTCGTCCATCTGCGTGTGAGCGTGTGCAAGCTTGTGTGTGCGTGCCAGGCAACGACTCACTCTCGGCAAGCTTCGGAGATGTGCGGGGGAACTGTGTATTTGCAGTCCATGATCATGGTGAGCGTCTCGCTGTCGTTCGCCTCCTGGAAGGGCGGCTGACCGCACACCAGCATGAAGAGAATCACACCCAGACTCCAGATATCTGCGTGGGAGGTGACAGCGAGGCGTTCAAGAGTGTACATAAACACCACTTTTTCCCATCCAGCCGTATAGATTTGCTTCAGTGGGGGGGAGGCATTTCTGTTTTGCCTGTTGTCTAAAGTTGTGAAAAGGGCTGACATAGTTGACTTCTTGGCATCGTTCCACCAGAGTGTGTGAAAACAGACACGAAATAGGAAGAACACAACACTTATCTTTGTGTAATCAACAGTAGCGAGCCAAGAACACAAAGTACAGTATGTCCTCTATTGTCACCTCAACCAAGCAATCAGCTTGGGCGAGTATTGTATTGTTTGATTTTACAATAATGCAAAATCTATTTTCCATTTTTCTATTGGCCAAGGTGTCCGGGAAAATGCACAAAATGACTTAAAGAGCGCAACAGACTGTGACAGACATTCTATTGTTACAATTTGGTGCGACGTTCCACTGGCAGTAGACCTCATAGAGCAGCGACAGAGTAGGCTTGGGCCGATATCAGATCTGATGTAAAATAACCTTGAGTAAAAATAGCATTAAAAATACAGCTTTAAAAGATATAATGTTTAGATATTTTGCTAAATAGCCATTTTTTTCCGCCTTAAAACTTTTTTTTTTCTAAACAAAATATATACTGTAGCTTTCAGACTAAATAAGCAGCATTAATTTAGCTAAAAAATAGTTTTGTTACAGATAAGCTGCAATGGACTACAAAAACAAATGTTGCTTATAGTCCAAGAAAGACGGTAATACACCACTTTTGTTGTAGTTTGCCAAAAACCGGCCACAACCCCCCTCAAAAAATCTATATCAATTGAGTCTTAGTAGTATGTAAAACCTTCTACATTTGTGTCAAGATCTGATCTGACGTATTATTTGTTGCATAATTGAAAGATATTATTTTGTTGCCATTTTTATTATTAGCAATGTTGATAGCTAGGTAGTGGTTTTAAAATGCTTACTAATTATTAACAAATCACAGGCTGTACATATTTGGTTAAAAAAAACAAAACAAAAAAAAACTTGAGGACCACTGGACCACAGCAAAGACGTCAGACAAAACCTATAGAAGGCAAAAGACAACAACAGGAGCTGTACTAAAAAGATTTCTCACACACACCTACAAAATCAAATTTCGTGACATGTTATGGCTTGTAGCAGTGATAAAAAAATCCACATAATTCATGTGGAGATTAAAATAGTGTCATGGTTGACAGACTGTTTAAACAATCCAAACAACTAATGTAATTTGACTGAAACATGGCTTATAATGCTCTTTCTGTTTACTGACCTAGAATTAAAAAAAAACAACAACAAACAAACAAAAAAAACACCGTGTGCCCCTTGCTTCAAATGAAGCGTGAACCATTTCCATCCAGAGAGGCGGTCGTAAATATGCGTTAGCGTCATGCGCATCTGTCTGACTGAGGACAAGGCTCTCATGGCCCTGGAGCACAGGCTCCCTCCCTAACACTCATGCATTCAATATCCCGGAAACTAGGTTAGCGTGTGAATCATGGCACAACGTCATACGAGTGCTAATTTCATGCAACACTTCTCTTCAAACGCTGTGAGGGGAGGGAAAAAAAAAAAAGAGCAATTTTGTTTGCTGAGACGCTTTAGCTGTGATCAGTGGTCCTTTGACACGCTTCCTACTGTGACATGTCCGTGATTTCCTACTGTGACATGTCCGTGATTTGGAGAGATACAGTACTTGCGGCGAATTCGAAAAAGTGACAGGAAGTAAAGGCATCAAGTATTCACGGACACTGATGATTAAAGAAAAAAAAATCTAGTTTTAAATTTGCATCATTACACAAAAAAGACAAGTAATTTTAAGGATTTGGATAAATGGTACTATATTGTATTGCTATTCTAGTTCGATTTTATTCCCAGGTTCCAACAAAATTTTCCCACAAGATTTTGTTCATTCCAACAAAATCAGGTTGTTTGAAAATGAGCTAAGAGCTGCTGAGTCGGTGGACAGTTCCCAATGGCGAGAAGTCACTTCTTTTGTTATAAAATATTGATTGGCGCCGCCTTAAAGGTGTGCTATTTCAAGGTCCATTTTATATATTTTTACAGGCATCTTCACCACTGAGCATCTTTTGCTGCGACTTATTCACGCTGCACTGGTTAGCCAAGATCAAAACTAGCGTGCGGACATTCGACAAGGTTTAGTTCATCTTTAACGGAGCATGAAATAGAAAAGATGGATACTTGAAATCCAGTATGCTTATGGAACTATCCTATCCAAAACAGACACATACACACACACATATACATATATATATATATATATATATATATATATATATATATATATATATATATATATATACACACATATATACACATATATATATATATATATATATACATATATATACATATATATATATATATACATATATATATATACACACATATATATATACATATATATATATATATATATATATATATATATATATATATATATATATATATATATACATACATATATACATATATATATACATACATATATACATATACATACATACATACATATACATACACACATATACATATACATATACACATATACATATACATATATACATATATACATATATATATATATATATATATATATATATATACATACATACACACACACACACGCACGCGCGCACACACACACACACACACACACACACACACACACACACACACAGTGGGCCCCCGTGTTGCAAGATTTATCCGTTCTTCGGTTGGGGTCGTAAGGCGAATTCGCCGTATGACGGGCAGTCCAAACCGATGTTAAATAGCTAATGCGTTTAGAACCCCAGGTGAAAACCTCCAAATTGTCCTTACATATTAAAGATTGGTACCAAAATAGTATAGTAAGTGCTATGTATATATAATAACATGTATTCAATCAGAAAACATCATAAATACAAATTTTAGAAAGGACTTATTTACCTTTAAGTTTTGCTTGTTATGCCCATATTCCCTAATAAGGGTTATCTCAAACATGGATTCCATATAAATCATCTTCTTACTTCTCTCTTTAACATCACTAGCAATCTTGGAATCCATGGCTAACCCTTTCAACTTTGAATTAAGCAGTAAAATGCACTATAAATACGGTTTCGTATCGACTTACAATCGAAAAAAGCGTTACCGTTCCGCCATTTTGAAAAAGGTGGGGCCGACCAATAGCAGACCACCATCGCCGTGGATATTTATTTTAAATTATTATATTTATTTTGAATTATTATACTTTTTTTTTTCATTCAAGTTGTGACAACGTCACATATAAAAACAAGTTTTAATGGCTGATGTGGGTTTATTAACTTTTAAAGGCTCCAGAAAATAAGACCACTAATGCATACGCGTGCGCATTAGGGTTATTTATTCGAGAGTCTGACATCACGGAAGGCATACTGATTTACGCCATTTATATACGTACTGAAATACTATACACTGTATATGTGTGAAAAATAAATAAAAACAAAAATATAAACATATCTTGCATAAAACAAACAAAAAGTTAAACTTGGACATGCCTGCTTTCTATCAGAAGTTAAATACTGTAAGTACATAAAACAATCTTGTGAGGAAAAAAAAAAACAACAAAGAAATTGTAGTAATTAATCACAAGGGGATCCGTATCATCTCTATAGGGATCCTGAAAATGTTTTTTTTTTTTTTTTGGTGCTCTGGGGCTTCTCAAGCTGCTGCATTCGCTGTCGCCATCTTACCTCCTGCCGACGTCTCCTAGCAACCGTGACCGTCTCCCTCATTACTTGCGTCAGCGGTGCGTTCAACTTCCTTCCTCTGTAACTTTATTTACAAAACCAGATGGCTGACAACACATGGCCGAACGACTGCAGTGCAAGAACAAAAAGATTTGAGCTTCTCAAGAAGCACATTATTATTATCTTTAAAAAAGACGAATCTTTGTTATTGCTGTATAAAATCTTATTAAATTGTGGTGACGTGACCAATGCACATTCTTGCACAAATATATCCTGAATTATGCATGTGCACGAATAAAAAGATTAGGTTTTTGTTTGTTTGTTTGTTTTTGTGCCGCTTGTGCTTGGTGGTGTGTAAAGAATAAGACTACATTCAACTCTACATTTGCAGGATGCTTAAAAAATGGAAGGAGCTGATGTGCTGCATAAAATCAGGAAGGAGATGAGGGGGGGACATTCCAGATTCTTTCCAGAATCCAGAATTAAAAAACGCCAGTTGAGAATCTGGAAAGTCACATAGATGGTTTAATTTTGAACTTGGACATGTTAAATAGAGCAAATGTGTCAATTCTGTCATTCCAGAGCATAATTTGCACCCTCTTTTTAGTCTTCTTGTTGAACTAAGCCTGTTTTGAATGGGGAGTGGGGGGCTCGCTTGCTGTTAATTGATGAGCATGTTAATCAGCCCTTTTTCAATCTCCATGTATTTTTCGACAGAGGAACAAGAAACTCCAAATAGAGACAACTGAATATCAGGACAGTCGTGTTATCTCTGTTATAAAGTGGCCAGGTGGCCACATGGCACATTGCAGCCCTGAATACAACAGTTCTGGTTTGGATGGTTCTAAATTATTATGTCATTGTTCCCTGTGACTAAAACAACATCCTACTTAATGATAAAATGCACACACACAGCACAAGTGCACAAAACAACAGACAGCCAACACAATGGGTCATGTGACCATACGTTCAGCTGATATTGTCCAACAGCAGGATGTCATTATTTCACTCTGGAGATTTGGAGAACACTCATCTGCTTGGCACAAAATAAGAGAGGCAGAGAGCAGAAAATAGCACCACTAATCCAGGCAGAATGAAAAAAATGCGTCTTCAATGCCTGCGTTCTCCATTTTATGCTCTGTTGTATATAGCGATGAGTGATTTCTTGTTTAAATTGTCCACAATATGAATAACTATTGCTTTTAAAATTATATTTTAACTTGGGCTGCAGTTATGCAATATTTTTGTATTCAGATATCTAACTGAATTTTTAGTTATTGAACAGATATTGA
>NC_142389.1:12492500-12557500 GCF_059441005.1 Hippichthys cyanospilos | reverse complement strand
TTCTGACTTCCACAAGACTACCTGCATGTTGAGCCGAACATAGAGCGCACGACAGGCTTGCCAAGTACAGGCCCGGAACATTCCTACAAGGTGATCCACACCTAGGTGTGTCCACAATCACCTACATTCAGAGAAACAATTGGACAAATGGGAGCTGTTGCTAGGGAGCACACTTTATACGGAAAGGCATAACAAATACAGCAGGGCAGTAAATACTGCCCACCTGCAGCAGCCTGGCCAACTACATATTAGAAACAGCTTTCTGCATAGGGAAAATGTAACTGGTTGAAATGACCTTCAATGAAAATACCTTAAATCCTTCCCAATTTATATATATATATATATATATATATATATATATATATATATATATATATATATATATATATATATATATATATATATATAAAAGTAATGTCTTTCGTACTGTCTTTTTAATGCTATGACAGTGACTCTCAGCCTTTTTATTGATGCACTCCTTGTGAATGTTTTTCACTCTACACCTGTGATTAAGGCCTATATACTGAAAATAAATTTGACTTGACTTTGTATCTCTAGGTGTCTTTTATTCAGCAACTCCCGCTGAAACTTTGGAACTACATTTTTAGTGACATCTCTGGGTATTACTTTATTCAGAAACTCCAGAAGATAGATCGTGTAGATCAGTGCTTCTCAATTATATTTTGCCAAGCTGCCCCGAGGAAAGAGAAAACTTTTTGCCCCTCTCCACCCCCACACACACACACACACACACACACACACACACACACACACACACACGCACACACGCACACACGCACACACACTCGATGCGCTCGACTTTAAATAAGATTACTATCTGTAAGAATTGTATCAGTATACCTAAACTTGTATTCTTTTTAACACTAACAAGAGGAAAAAAGCAATATAAATCAACTTTCAACAACTGTTAATTTTTTAGAGTGTTTATACTGATTACATCTTAATCTAAAACAAACAACAACAAAAAAAAACAAGAAAAGTCATATTTCATTGCAATACACTTCACATAACAAAACAAAGTCTTTTCCCTGGGGTAATTAATCTCGTAACAAGGGGGCCCACTGTACTTACATTTCTCTAAATACCCGTTGCTTCAAAAGTGAAAAATATCTAGGCATCAATTTTTAACTATACCATTGCCTTCCATCAAGCTCTTTATTTCCATATGCAAACAATGCCAAACTGATTCCGATCAAGGAAATTCATTGATTGTGGTGGCTGGAATGGATGGATGTCACTTTGATTCATTTTAATGAGGAAAAGGAATGTGATACATGATTGAATTCAGTTATGAGCTTGGTTATGAAAATCATTTCCTCATTCACTCCCAGCACAGTAAAAATGGATCTTTGACATCAATGGTAGAGAATAAGTAAAACTCCTCCACTAAGGTCGAAAAAATGCATTATTTCTCACGAGGGGAAAACAATTTCCATTTCTTGCATACCTTCTTGTGTACCTAAGTGTACCTAATGTAGTGTCCTACTTTTAAGTGAAGCGCCACACATGGCATGTTACGTATGGCCAGTGTAAGCATGTTGGCTTAATCCCTCCTTGATGCTCAGGTTACCTAATGAGGCGTGTGTGAGCGCTTACTCCATTAACTCATCGACATTGTACCTTGATAATTCACATAAGGAGAATGTTGCGTAAGCCAGCAAAGCGTGTCGATTTTTACAAAGGGTGTGTTCACGTCCACATACAACAAACTCCAAGTCAAGCACTCACGGTAGGCCAATTTATCATAAGTGGTGAAACACTATAGTGATTCAACAAAGTTACTTACATAATTGAACAAATATGACAAAACTGAGAGGGTTTCCCTAATTTAAGATTCGGGCCATCAAATCTGGTCTTCAAAAAAAACACACATCTAATTGATTTTATGATTTTTTTTTTAAGCATTCCATGTTGATATAGTAGCAATCTAAGATGATATACAGTTTACAGGAGTGGCGACAAATGCAACAATCCCATTAACATTTAATGCAAAGCTACTCAACTCAATTTCCATTATTGCAAAGCATGACTGCTTTATGCAAACTGCAGCAACGCAATCACCATCTTTGAAACACAAAAGAGAATGATTGGAAAAGCATAATGAATGTTCCTATAACTACTACTATGACTCAACTCATTTTCTATAGTTGCTAGCATGCTTATTTCTTACATTTGAACAAGAGCTGCAATACACCCTAGAGTACTAATGCAATAATGCAATGTAAGCCATAACGCACATAATAAAAAAAGGAAAATAGTCATTCTCACGTATGGACAATTTAGTAATTATTAACCTAACACACCCCACACAGTAAAGCCAAAGGCAAAGATTGAGGCCCAAAAAATGTGAAGTCAGAACTATGAGGAAGATGAGCAAATAGTCAATTTGTATTTTTATTGTGTCCACTTTAACCATTCCAATAAAGTCTTTACATTCCATTCAAGTGGAAAAAGAGTGCTATTGCAATAATTGTTAAATACATAGGCTTTAAAGAACAGACCCCTGTGAACACCATGTCTGGATTATAATAATGTACTGTTTTTTCATCCAAACATGTTTCTTTATAAGTGGTTATTTGATGAGGGCAGAACTGTACGTACAAATGACATCAAAAATATCACGTATTTAAAAAGTAACTGTATAGAAATTTTGGTGAGCCTTGTGGCAATTCCGCTCTCCATAAGGAGTTTCCAAAAACATACATTATATGCTTTTTTTTCAATGTATTTATAGAAAAGGGATAGCTGGATGTTTTGCCTTTTTAATCCATCATTGCATTACTGCCTCAGTTCATGTTAATATGGGTGATCGTATTTTTTTTTGGGGGGGGGGCAGCCAAATCACATTTTAAAATGCCTTTCATAATAAAATACTTAGCTCCAATAATAGCAACGGTGTCAACAATGAATTGTTAGCTTTTCACTGCTATAATGTTGATGCCCATATTTGTCCTTAGTGAGGATTGACAACAACAAAAACAAAAATGTCCCCCCACCAGCATCTGGTTGACGCTGGGGGAAAACTCCGCAATGAAATCCAGGAGAACCTGGCTAACTCGAAACAAGTGACGACCTGGGCCCACGGAACCAGCCTTCGCCTTACATGCACCACTTACCACGGAGAGAAGCAGCCAGCCATCCAGTCGCTACTCTTTGGGCTCCCTTTAACCAGACGCGAAGGCCGCGAGGGGCTCCGACCGCCGGAACTGCGGCTTTCGACGACGCTACGACCCGCCAACTTTTTGGGCGATGTTCGGAACCGATTAAGTAAAAACCACACGATGTTTTAAACCCAAACAGCCTCTGAATTAATTTTGAACGTCTCTCTCTCTCTATCTCGCACTCGAGCTCGCTCTAGTCCTCTAGCTCTGTTGCGTCAAGCGGCGGATGTGGTTAGCGCTATCACAGGAAGCGAGCTCGGTTGGCGTTGTCAAAACACAATCTCATTCCATTATTAACGACACGGCCCTAGTTTTGAAGATGGTTTATAACGTGCACGTTTAAATCATATACATTCGATTAGCCCTGACAGAGGGACATATACAAGGTTTTGTTTGGATACAAAATCCTAAAAGCGAGAAATAAAATAATAAACGCGTATTTTAAACATTTCCTTGATATAAAAACGGTGTGACACCCACAGCTAATTTTATTGGTTAGTTGTTTTTTACAATTATAGCCTGATAATTCAAACGCTTGCTTTTATTTTTTTAACAACTTTTTCAGTTTCTGGTGGCGGCGCTTTCTGCTCAACGTTAACTTGATTGTCACTGCGCATCGGCTAGCTCTGACGTCACGATTACGTTCATACACGGAATATTTATCCACTATTTGATAGCGCAAAAAAAACAACAACAACAAAAAAACAGTTTTTCCCTGTTATTAGCACCCGAACGAGGGGCTTCGTGGTTTGATTTTAAGATGACAACGGGCTGATCATGATGTAAAAAAAGAAGCGAAGTGTTTTAACCGTTTATGTGAATGAGCTATTTGTAGTGCGGCGGTGTCACAATTGGCCGAGCACATGGACAATGTTCAAGCCGGTTATGTAATGGCGGGATGCTCTTGTACGGGTTCAAGTAGGACCTGTTTGCCGTTGAGTTATCGCTCAACGGGATTATGGCCATTCACTTGTTTAGACTGCGGGGAGTGCGACATTTAATAATAAAAAAATAAATAAATACAGACAGCACGGAGTGCTTTTCTAGGTGTGAGAAACAGCACCGTTTAAACTCGATAAAAACGATGTTGGTCTTGAACGCCTTTTGTTACAGCCTCAGCGTTCTCACCGAATAGTAAACATAAAGCAACAGTCTCAATGTACACACTGCCCTCTACTGGCAAAATGTGTTAATCTATTTTGTTGCGTAATATCGCCCCTCCTTTTTCCTGACAAATTTGTCACTAATTACCAAAAAAATATATACTGTACCATTTAGCTATTTTCTGTACTGCTTATTCAAATAACTCACACTTCTAAAGATGGAAAGAGCTCAATCAACACACAATTTCCAGAGAACAGCTACATGCAAATCAGTGAGATTTGCACAACAGAGTTTATCCTACAGGTTTAGTGTTTCCTTGTTATAACGCTGCCCTGCTCGCATTTGATGCTTGATGTACAATTGTTGATTGAACTTGGCAACGCTCGTCAAAATAGTAGACGGTATTCCTTGGGAGCAAAAACCCCAATATGTCTCAATACGTTTTCACTGAGGCGAAATTAAATTTTCAGCAAATAAAAAAAATGATCCGACAAATATGCAAATAGCTCAATCTGCAATTTAGGAATTATAACTAGGGTTATATTAATTATAACTAAGGGTTTACGTTACATATTACCAATTCTACTGAACAACATGTCTACTGAACAATCCCATTATAATGTATGCTTACTGATGTCAAATGCTTAGGTCAAGGCATCTTGTACATTCAAATAAAGTCACATCATTAAAAAAGCTGAGCAAATGTATAGAACCAATCAGAATGTTTATTTGGAAAACAATATTTTCACTTCTCCTTTTTCTTCTTTTCTGCCTCTTTCTGGAGCTTCTTTACCTCGTGTTTGATGATTCTATTCCTCTGCAAACACAAATACAAAACGTTTTGAATTACAAACACTATTGTAAACTCTGTTATATGTTAAATCTCACAAATTAATTTTTGCCCAAAAGTAACAAAAATTTTCTGCTCTATATAAAGAGCACATAGTTTTTTTTTGAAGTGTTATACAACAAAGACAACTGAAATAATACCACAAAAACACATAGGTTATCGAAGAAAAGCTCATTTTGGTTTAGTTCAGTTCTTAATTACACTACAGGTCAAAAGCTTTAGAACACCAAACTAAGTTTTTTTTTTTTTTTTTTTTTTTTTTACTAAAAATCACTCAGTTTGTGTCATTGCACTCTAAAATGAAATGATAGAACAAATAAGTAATTTGAGTTGAAAAATAAATCATAGAATTTAAAATCAAAATGTATTCTAAACCTTTGACTCATCAAAATAGCCATCTTTGGCAGATATAACAGCTGAACACACTTGTGGCATTCTTTCTACAACAGAAATATTCTTCAGAATGTTCTTCCCAGGCCTGTTGCAAAAGTTCCCATCGTAGGTTGCCTGGCTTTAAACGTTTGTCCCAAAACGTCCCACGTTTCATCCCAAACAAGCTCGATGGGGTTTAAGTCTGGAGAATATGCCGGCCACTCCATGTTTTCAAGCTTACCATCTTGTACTTTTTTTCTTGAGGTAGTTTTGGCATAGCTTGGACTTGTGTTTTGGGTCATTATCTTGTTGTAGGATGAACCTCTGACCAACTAGGTGCATACCAGAGGGTATTGCATGGCGCTGTAGAATGCTGAGGTAGCCATTTTGGTTCAGGGTACTGCTCACCTTGATTTTTTTTTTTTTTTCAATTTCTTTGTAAGAAAATAAAACTACATTTTAAAGTGTTATGATGGTCTGTCTCTTGTTCATTGATAATTGCCTTTTTCTTGCCATTTTTGTAGCAATAGATCTTGCCATTTTTGTAGCAACAGACTAATACAACTACAACAACACACTACTTTCTGCAGTACGGTACTATTCACTTGATGCTAATCAAAGTGCATGGAAAAAAAAAAATGTATTTGAAAAGCATGGGTTTAGTTGGACCTTAGTACAGTGGGCCTCCATGCTATGAGATTGGTCCGTTCCGCAGTTGGGCTCGTGAGGCGTATTCGCTGTAAGGTAGGCAATCCAAACCTACTGTATGTTAAATAGCCAATGCATTTAGAACCCCAGGTAAAAACATCAAAATTGTACACACGTGAAAAATTGGTACCAGAATAGTATAGTAAGAGCTACGTATGTATAATATACATGTATACAACCAGAAAATATCACAAATAAAAAATACAGAAAAGATTTATTTACCTTTGAGCGGCGCTTGTTATGCCCATATTCCCTAATAAGGGTTATCTCCAGCGTCATTTCCCCAAAAATCATCTTCTTACTTCTCTCTTTACCATCACTAGCAATCTTGGGACCCATGGCTAACCCGTTCAAGTTTGAACTAAGCAGTAAAATGCACTATGGATACGATTTTGTAACCACTCATGATAGAACTAAACTTTGCCTTTCCGCCATTTTGAAATGAGTGAGGCCAACAAATATCAGACCAGCATCTCCATGATGAGACGCTGACCAATAGCAGACCAGCATTGTAATGACGGGTTGCATGGAGGCAGTTAGGCAACAGAACAAAAATAAGTGCAATTACCTAAAAACGCCTGCAGATAGAGACAAAAAAAACACAATTGCAAAGTGGGGAAAATACCGTTGCGGGAAAAACCCCAGTATTCCACATCCCAAGATGAATTAACAAAACAAAACCGCAAGACAGAGATGCTGTAACCCGTGGGTCCACTGTACATTTCCCCGACATGCATTTGGGAGGGTTCAGTTGTATTTTCATCAAATTTTTAAGACACAGTTGAACATGAACTTCACAAATTTTCGTGATCACTTACCATCTTCTTGGCTTTCATCACCTTGTAGCGGTCAAAGTCAGACATTTTGGCCCTCTGCAAGGGGAAAAAAAAAAAATGTCATATGCAGCCCATGCTTCACCCCAAGAACTGGGGGGGGAACCACAACTAGAAAATCATAGCCAGCACATTGCATATATGATCAAAACGGTCAATCGCTTGGGTCAGATTTCTCAAGATCTTTCGTATCCCAGACAATCCATTGGACTACTAAAAAGCTTTGAAAAACCCCCCCAAAAAACCCAAACATTTTTACCTTCTCTCTTGCCTCGATCTTCTTGGCCCAGCTGCTCTGTTCCCACTTCTCATTGACCCCTGCCTTTTCCCAGGCTCTCCTCACAAACTTTTGGCGAGCACTGTGAGCCAGCACACAAAAACACAAGATGTGAAAAAGTCAACCATTTACTTACATCGATTTATTTCCAATCAACCGCAAACCACAATACAATTCACTCACCTGTGAGGTACTTTGATGACGTAGTCTGTGAGCTGCATGCACTTGAATGGCATGGCCTGTCTCTTCACACCAGTGCACGGGCCATCGACAAGAGCCTGTAAATGTGACTAATTATTTTTTATCAAGTCCTAACAACTATATGAGTTATGGAAAGCACTTACTCTATTTTGGTCGATGACATCAACAATGGCCACCAGCTTGCCAGCATACGGCCCGAAAGCAATGTAGGCAACGCGGCCTATCTCAACGAACCGCTTGAACACCTGAGAAAGTACATATCGGATTGTTAAGGCACATGCCTAGGCGTGATGTACATACGATATATAGGGTTTTTAACAATTAATTAGAAGAAATAGGAATATAAAATGCAAATGTGGCTAATCGGCAATGATGCACAAGACATCATTGTTGGCAAAAAAAGTAAGTCAACATGCGGTTTGTGCCATAACCTAAAAAATAGAGGTCAAACGTAATAAAATAGCAACGGTGACCGATTAAATGTACAGTAACTCCGATCGTTAAGGGAATTACTAGGCAGTTTAATCTCATTCGCAAAAAAAAAATCAAAACTTTGTGCAAGTGTCAAAACTCATCCTTGAGCAAAAATTCAACTAGTTAGGTCATTTAGTAGCATTCACTAGGTTCAACAGAAACATGTATTTGTACCAGGTAAGCGTGATATAAATTCCACAATATGGTAAGTTATATAATAACTGCATACTGTAATGTTAATTTGTCAATGAACGTTTCAGTCTCTACTTTAACCGTTGAAACCCGTTAGCTTAGCAGGCGTGCTATGGGCCCAGTCTACAGTCTGGACCACGTTGTATAGCGCTGGCAAGCCGACATTTTACCGATAAGTATTGTTGTCGATTAAACGCACTAACTACCGTTAAACTGTTTCAGCAAACGTGTACGGGTACTTTTGAGCCCACAAATAGTCAGTGGTCGCAACGGGGGGTTATATTTAAGCAAAAACGTCGTAGAAAAAATGCTAAATTGGCTAAGGCAATCCTACCATGGTGGCAGCTTGCGAGCAGAAAGAACGACACAGCTTCCTGTAGTCATCGACGTCACGTCCGCTTCGCGTGTACACATGCGCAATGCGCAGGAATGCGCTTCTTCATTTAGAAGTTATCCCCCGGGCGTTTTTAATAACGTACTGCGTTCTGACGTCACGCTTGTTATTTTTGACGCTTTATCTAACATTAAATATTACAAACTATCGATGCGTACTCCCTCGATGGTCCTCGATAAGGAGCGCGCTCTCTGCTGGGGGCACATGGTACTCCAAGCGATCACGGGCAATTCTATGTAGAAGACAGGTTTTTACCAATTCGTTTGAACCACATGTCCAAAGTCCGGCCCGGGGGCCGAATGCGGCCCGTGGTCAATTTCCATCCGACCCGCAGCCTCCGTCATAAAGTCAATAACGTCTGGCCCGCAAGGAGGATTAATACATTGGTCAGCAGCACTGTTACCTGCGTGTGCTAAATGCTGCTATCTCTGGGCTCAATTAAGAACAGCAAATTAGTATATGATTGACTGTATGAGCCCCTAATTTTCTAAAATGGCGACAATCAACAAAAGAAGGAAAGTTGAGCTGCGTTGAGCTGTGTGACGCAGTGAGCTGCGGTCAGCACCAACAGCTTCATATCGCCAACTTTTACTTACAGCTAGATAAGGACAAGTTCCGAGAGATTCGAGCATTTGGTAAGAAAAAGCTTGTTCGGGTCGACGTACTGTATTTGTGTGAGAAGACATTCTCGGTTATAATCTTAAATAAGAGCCGTGTGAGGACACGGCTACCGGACTCTCACTTAAAAGACATGTTTTTAAGACATGCTTGTCTCCACCCACAAGACAAGCCTACACGCTGCAGGCAGGGCTACACGATCACGTTCGAATGGTTCTCATGGTTATTTAGTACCTATAAAAGCCACTAGATGGGAGCCTACGAATGAGGGGTAGTCATCGTGACTCCATTTTGAACGATACTGAACACTTGATGATGGGTCGAAAGAGGGTACTATAAAACGGTACTTATTACACACTTATTGGATTTCTTTAAGGTTACGTGAGGTGTCAGCAAAGAAATTATGCATTAAAGTCTGCATCGTGGTGTAAATATGAACAGCTAGATTAATAATGATTGATCAGCAAACCAGGCCATTCAATTTGGTTTATAGCAATGTCATATTTTATTCTAATTTCCAATAAACAGAGAATATATCAGTCCCTTATTTGTACAAAAAAAAAAAAAATACCTGAACAGAATACAATGTAGATCCAGGAGCTGTGTAATGCATACAGAATATGAAGTAAAAGCACAAAAAGAACATGAATGAAACACAAATCACGTGTGGACTTTTTTTTCTTCTCCATTTTCCTTTCCCTGACACATTTGTTGTTTGACTTGAGCTTATGATGACTGAGCTTATGAAAACACTATTGAAAATTGGACTTGTGTGGCTTGACGAAAACTAAGTGGAAAATGAAGAGCGAGTGGAAGGACTAAGAAGAAACCGGAGGCTACGCTGAAAAATTGCACTGACTTGCCATATATTGTTTTGCTACCAAAATTACCAAAGAGAATACGCATTCATGACAAAAATACACTTTTAAAGGACCAATTATGTATTTGCGGAAAAATTAAATGGACATCACCTTAAAATAGCAGTGTCAAGTACGAGTATCGGGGCCACTCAAAGGTGAAGACATTTTGAATAACCCAATTCAAATAAAGTTACTAAAGTCAGCATGAAAAAAAGGTCATGAGAATGAAGTGGTCGTATGAGGATTTGTTATTTTACAAGAATATGGTCATAATAGCCCCCCCCCATCCACCTTATATCACGCAAAATCCCTAGAAAATTTTCAACTATTTTCGCAAAGGTTTAAAATTTTTTTTATTTGCCATTTTAGTCCTCACTTTTGTGATAATTTTCAGATTTTTTTTCTAATTGAGTGTTCCTTCGAAAATTAGCAACTTTTGTTTGTTTGTTACTTTTTCAATATGACAATTTATTGTTCCTTGTGACCATAATATACACTTTTTTTTGTTTGGTTTCCCTTTTTAATGAGCAATGTTTTATCTTTAAAATTTTCAATTGAACCCTCTTGCCCGCCCCCCCACCCCCAATTACAGGTAAAAAATTTTTATATATCCCCCCCGTTTTCTGCTCTGCTGAAAAAAAAATGTTCGTGTGTTTGTAATTGCTTAGCTAGTTTTTTTCCAATAACAATAAAACTTGTCTTGTAGTGTAGCTTGACAATTTTTATCTGACAATTTGACCAGATTTTGCTTTGTCAGTGACCCTTGCACAAGTAAAATTGGACACATGGCCCATAAAAAAAAAATCCAGTTTGAAATGGTAAATTATCATTTTAAGCATGATTATGATTTTATATATATATATATATATATATATATATATATATATATATATATATATATATATATATATATATATATATGAATTTTGTGACAAAAATGGATCAGAAAACACAAAATATCACTGTACACGTCATCAACAAAATAGCATTCTTCATTTTACACAGCGTTATGGGCAAAGCATAACAGCCATACATAGTGATCTGTGACCTAAGGTACAGTGTTCGATCTCCATCGTCGTCTTCACATACTCATTCATTCGGATGCACTAAATGGCGGTTTCATGTTGGACACAGTGATCGCTAATTAAACTAAAAAGAGGTGGTGGGGGTGGGGAATAGTGCCTATTGGTGTCTAGTGATGTGGTTCAACCCCCCCCCCCCCTCCCTCCTTCCCCCCTAATAACATGTATCTAAGGCATCACTTCACTTTCCTGACCTTCCGTTCTGTCTCTACAAAACAAGTTGGATGACCAGCAGTTAACACTAACAGTCGAGCCATACTCACACTCACACACGCAAACGGTCACACAAGCACACGTTTTCACCAAAGGCTCATAGCTTACAGGCTGGACACAGGTGGGAGCGTGAGGGCCGGGGTTGGCGGGGTGGGGGTTTCAAGCATTATCCAATCCCTGATCCCTGGAGAGAGTCCGCCCCGGTTGGTCACGTGGCGGCAAAGTGACACGGCGATACGCCTTGTGCTAACCCTGCTCTGGTACAAGATGGATTTTTGGGTGGGGGGTGGGTGCGGGGGACATCCTTCTAAGGGAAACACAAAAACTTGGAACAAAAACATTTCATAGTAAAACAATTTATGTACGAATCTGCACTACATTTCTTACTACTAAGGGGCCAATGAAGTGAATTTTCTAAGATGTTTGCTTGAATACAAACTAGCAAACCGTTGCTGTTTATCAACAAAAGAGAACCTTTTTTCAGTTTCATTTCCCTATCAACAGACCTATTTGAAATCCAAAAGCTCATAAAGTACAACTTAAGTGCCAGCAAACATCTCAAAGGCCTTGTTGCATATTCAGCCAGAAACACATAGTTCAGCACCAAACAACTAAATACAACTTTACCCCAAAAAATTCTGGTGAGATTAATTCAGAAATTTGACCTGTAGAAGCAGCTTTCAGATAGATTTAGTTAGTCATGCAGGTGATAACAGATGTATGGAGCATGGGTCTATTTTTCTTTGTTCTTTTATTTCTTCTTTTTCTTTCACTATAAATTGTCTTTTTTTTCAAGTCATAATGGAGTTTGGGTAATTTGTTCCACACGGAAAGAAAAAATCAGTTTGCTCTATCTAGCCACAAGTTAGCCAATAGCTAGCCACATACAGCTACAGTCAATGGAATATAGCCAGAAGTCATGTCAAAACACGTTAAAACTATATTTTATATATATATATATATATATATATGAAATTCTCCGGGCAAATTAGCTGCTAGTAGTAGCGCCAGCGTTATGCACCAATTTAACCATGCTAGCACCCTTTTGTGTATTGAAATACAAGCTTTGTGAGAAAAAAAAAGTTCAACCAAAGAAAAAAGAAACAATGCAATGTAATTATTATATGAACATTTGGGTATGAATTCAGTGGCAAATGTGGCGAAGGGCTAAAATGTGAATTAAAATGTGAATTATCTCAGCCAGGCTACATATGGTACTTGGTTATAGCTCCAGCTAATATTGTTTTATATTTTTGTTCATTTTTAAAAATTTAGGTTTTGATGAGAGTTTTGACATATTTGTTCCACATTGTAAAGCTAAGTTTGTTTCTAGCCACAGGTTAGCTGGCAGCAAGCATCATGTAGCTTAATTACACTGAAATACAGCTAGAAATAGTTCAGCACGAAAAAAAAAAAAAGTAACGTAACCAACTAAAGTACTTAATTTTTTATGGATTTAAAGACAAAATATGGCCCGGTTGGCAAGCTACACAGGTGATTTTTAACTTGGCTAGCTATTGCTTGTTTTTGCTCATAGTTAAACCATCAGAATGAAGAAGTATGGAGAAGATAGTATAAAAAATAAGTGTTTTTGCCGCAACATAGATGACAACTAGCAACATTTACCTTAGCGTAGCAAAACTCAGCCTGCCCAAAATAAAAATGCTCAAGTGAGGGAACTTAGTGGAGCTAAAACTCGTAATAATTTGTGTATGGATTAAATTAAGTACATATGAGCTATGAGAGTGGGTTTTGGGTAGATTTTGTAAGCCAGGCAAGTAGCTGGTCATCGCTCCATAGTTAGCAAATAATCATGACAGTGGCATCCTTTTTTCCCCCAAAATGTTTGTTAATCATTGCTGTGTGTGCATCTTCATATACTGTTTCAATTGTATGTACAAGGCTCATTGTTTTCACTTAAGGCAAGTGAAGCTCATTTGATTGTGTGTCTGATGCGCAGTCAACTGAGTTTCACACTTCAAGTCTATTTGTTCGTTTCCACACTTATTAAAAAACAAACAAAAAAAAAACAATAATTGTGGGAGTGCTTTTCTTTGATTTGTCTCTTCTGAGCTGTGCAGGGGGGGAGTGGGGGGGGGGGGGGGGGGGGACGCGTCAGTAATCATTGTACCTCCGACCCTTTACCGTCACCTCGGGATCATTGATAATGTGCAAGCAAACGAGCTGAGAACAGACTCGGGGGAATAAAAAGCAAAATGACATTCACAAAGCCAACAAATAACTCTTTTCCTTTCAAAACGCTCTCGGCAGAATTGGGACGTTCCTCCTCTTCCTACTTGCACTTTCGTTCTCGCTTTCTTGTCGTTACTATAGTAGTGTGGCCGCGGTGCAGTGAGCTACTCGCAGCTCCGAGATGTTTTCAAAACCTTTAGAAAGGCACTGCCGCCGTGACTCCTGTTTTGTTTATTTTTTAATCCCATCAGTATAGATGGAGATCAACATGCATGTTTCTCCCAATTGGAAGAGGAGGAGGAGGATGATGATGATGATGATGATTGACCGGTGGCATCCCCCCTCCCTCCCCCCGCGCGAGTGCAAACTAGTTCTGCATTGAATCGACAGTAATAAAACAGCATTAAAATGACATCAAGTAATCAAGTCTAAAGACAGGCTCGTCAAGGCCATCCTGATAAACATTCCTTTGTCCTTTCCGATAAGCCTCTGTTTGTTTAGATCCTTCTCCTCACGCTTGACTTGATCATGGACACAGCAGTAGAGCCACACACATGGGGTGGGGATTTTGTTTGGTGGACTGGGCGGTGTCATGGTGTCAGCTTATCCAGACTGGACTGCACAGGTTGAGAAAACCTCCTGGATCCAAAGTTTGCTCGAGACCTGGAGGGATTCCCTCCATCCCTGATCATCAATGAAGAAGAAGTAGGGTGGCGCTTCCTGCGCCACAGCTTATCAGGCCTGGGGGAAATTGGGTGAGGAACAGCGGGAGGTCGAGGAGGGTAAAAAAAAGCCATCATTCACAAGCTTGTGTGGACCATCACAAACGTTATGGTCTCTGTGGCGACAACGCAGGAGTCCACAGTCCGCGACGCGCCTTTTGAGGCCTCAAAAAAGCAGTAAGGTGGAGAAAAAGCTCGGCTTGCGTCTTCACCCAGACACTTCTTCACCGGGGGGTGTGGGGGCGGATAGGCGGGATCTCAGGGTTAGAAGTGTGCAAACAAAAAAATTTGAAAGGGGTGCACAGAGGAAGGAGTGTCACAAGGCCACGGCGGTGCACGGGTGTTTGAGCTTGCAGGGCAGCACTCCTCGGTTGAGCTGGTAGAACTCCACCAGGTGAATCAGGTCAGTGAACTTGGTGGCGCCGTCATCCAGGCTAAAGAACACCTGACCGTCTTCTTCACACTTCACGGCCAAATGGAAAAGCAATGTTAGCGACACGTGACTATCACATTTCAAGTGTCTCTCAGTAATGAACTCAACTCACTGCCAGCCCAGTTTAAATGGATGTCTGGTATTTAACGTCTATACTCGTCAATGGGAGTGAATGTGTTACGAGCAAGAAATAGAGACAGAGAAGGTGCCAAGCATACACCTTAAGAGTCCAACTAAGGACGTTACATGGGGCACCCTAAAGCAGTTGGCTAAAAAAAAAAAAAAAAAAAAAGGGTCAA
Organism: Hippichthys cyanospilos; assembly: GCF_059441005.1. Classification (NCBI taxonomy): domain Eukaryota; kingdom Metazoa; phylum Chordata; class Actinopteri; order Syngnathiformes; family Syngnathidae; genus Hippichthys; species Hippichthys cyanospilos. The sequence goes on along the minus strand of NC_142389.1, from coordinate 12,542,493 downwards.
AACTGGACTGAACCAACTTTTCGGGTTAAATTAGCAAATTAAGACTTTGGATGGGTCCATTTTTGAACCGATTTTGGTCATTTATGAGCCAACAGATTTTAAGGGTGTAAAAAAAACAGTCATGTTAAAAATAACCCTAATTGGGTCAATGAATGAGTGCTCCAACTTTATAGGGTTAAATTAATAAGTTCCAAAGTTGTATGAGTCCCCTTTTGGACCTGATTTTAGTAATTCATGAGCTAAGAGTTTTTTAGAGCAGTAGTCTAAAACTCCAGTCCTCGAGGGCCGCAAACCTGCATGTTTTCGATACTGCTCTCTTAAACACACCTGATTCAAATGATTAGGATCTTTTTCAAGCTCCCACAGAGCTTGCTGATGAGCTAATAATTTGATTCAGGAGTGTTTATGACAGAAGCATCAAAAACATGCGGGATTGCTTTCCTCGAGGACTGGAGTTTGAGACCTATGTTTTAGAGCACAGGTGTCGAACTCCGGTCCTCGAGGGCCGGTATCATGTATCTTTTCTGGTTTCCTCTCCCCAACACACCTTATTCAAATGATTAGCTTATTAGCAAGCTCTGCAGGAGCTTGAAAATGATTCAAACCAATTGAATCAGGTGTGTTTAAGAGAGAAGGTATGAAAACTGGAGGACTGGCATTTGACACCTATGTTTTAGAGTAGACAAATTGCTTGTTACAAAAATACACGTGACCCAAATTAGGCCAATTAACTCTTTACATGCCATGGATGATAATTCTTGTCTTTTAAAATAGCAATAATAATAATAAATACCGTAATAAAATTCCTGTCAAACAACGTTTTTATGGAGGGTAGCTGACACCATTGACTAATGCTTACCTAATTTAAGCCAAATGAGCACTGTACTGATATCTGTGACCATTGGATGGCAGTGTTTCTAGACATACAATATAGCTATTACTTACATGTAATTCAAAGCAAGGAATGGAAGTCATTCTTTCATATGATACCACCCATTTTTCCATTGACATAGCACACAATATTCTGTTGACCTTGAAAGATGAATGAAAATGCTAAATATACTAGCCCTCTAGAGGTTACCTTTTCCGTTAACACTTGGCACTGAAATAGTTAATGGAGTGATACAACTATTTAATGTGTGTAAAAATAACCTAAAAGTTGGGTTGGCCCCCTTTTGACCTAGTTTGGATTATTTTTGACCCAACAGTTTTTAGGGAGTGAAAAAAAGTGCCTAAAAATACACCACGTTTTCAAAACAAAAATCAAGAAACCCAACTTGGAATAACTTAAAAACTTAGTTTGATCCTGTGTTGACCCAATTTGGGTTATTTTTGACGCAAATGTGTTTAGAGTGCAAATTGTTTATGAAAATAGTTAAGGAAGTACTTTTGGAAATTGTTTTTTAGCGTTAATTGCATCCTATTAAAAAAAAAGACAATTGGCTAACATCTAGCAAAGATAACTTAAAAAAACATGCTAAAAAGACTTATTTATTTGAGTTAAGAACTGTCAAAAAGTGACAGATCATCTATCAAGGAAGACTGCCGCTTAGTGAGGAACCATATTTGGTAACAAGTCAAAATGGATGCCACATAGCATAGTGATAACATTTTGGAGTACCAGCATATTATGATACATGAAACATCCAATGTATTATAATATATTGCTATCCAATAACCTTTTATACTTGCAGTGTGCTAAAAGTTTAACATTTTTGCAAATGTTACACAGGCACTACAATTTTGAGTTTTAAATAGCTGTTTTGTTTTGCCTCAAGAAAACCACTTAAACCGTTTCAAAATATGGCTTCAGTTTGTTAGCAAGCATAACATTGTGCTCTGGAGCGATGGAAAAAAAAAAGCTCATGTGATCTAATGAGTCCAGATGGACCATGTTCCAGTCATGGGCCGAGTATATGAAAAGGGTCCAATCCAGACCTTAATCCCTTAAGAATCTTTGGGACATGTCAGATAATATTTGCACATGGTGGTCCAACTCTCTTATCTTTCATACAAAAATGAATGTAGCTTTGGATGGAAATGAATGTGTGATTGCATAAGATTAGCCAGATGATGCCAAAAGGAAATGCTTGCTGTAATCAAAGTTAAAGGCAGGCCATTGGCTGGCTAGTGCTGTTTCCACATTGCACAACACTACTATGTCCATTTAGGAACATTAAAAAAAAAAAAAAAAGAAACTTGCTTGCTAGTAAAAACACAACTTAATAATTAATTAATTAATTTATTTATTTTTAACTGATGTTAGACAGCCATGACTTTGTTTACTGCTGAACATTTTAAGTAGACCACCTCTATTTAAAAAAAAAAAAAAAGTAATTTCCAACGTATTCCTATAGTATTAAATCTCATTTTACTAACCGGTAAAATTTGGAAGTGCTTGATCTTCTGGTGGTGGCACAAGGTGAGCACGAAGGCCTTGGGGTTACTTTGACTGTCCCGCAACAGGAATAACCTAACAAAACAGTGAGAAGTGCAAAAATTATGGAGCCACATGTGTTGACTGTGTGAACAATTATCTGTGGATGTTTAACCCTGAAACATTTATGACACAATGTAAAATTGGAATGGATTATCACATACACTCCCCCTCCAAATGTATCGCAAGCTTTCTCATATGTTTTTAATTTTTGGGTGCTTACATCTGTATCTGATACAGTAATGTTTTTTAGTGCCACGGCAGTAACAACATATTTTTTCAAATTAAGAGCAAATTAATTAGAACCTGAAGCAACTTGTTGCTAAATTGTGTTACTGCTAATCCTTTGCAAAAGTAAACATTGTTAAATTGTTAAAAATAAACATTCCTTTACTTGATCAGCAGTTCTCAAAAATGGGTACATGATGGCACTTTAGGGGTGTGTGAGGTTTTAACAGGGTTTCGTCAGGTATCAGCAAGTGTAATGCCTCCTAATGTTTTTAATGCAACTTACCACAAAATGAATGCCCCATCTGACTGTATATACATAAGCGGCTATAGAAAAGGGATGGATGTATATTTATATTGCCAAATTGGGTCACAGGGAATCCTTTGCATAATGATGTATCCATTCAATTTGTGATGTTTTATATGGAAGCCAATTGTCATTTGTTACACAATTTTCCAACAGGAGGGAAGTGGGCTGAAAGCAATATTTCACAGGGGGTGAAAGATCCTAAAATAAAACCGCTAGCGAGAACCTTCAGAAGGCTAAATGGAAGACATTGGTAGATACAGCTCTATCGTTTTACCTTACCCGTCTACTTGGCCTTGTTGTATGATCATTTTGTGGGCTTCTTCTCTCATGATGCGACCGTGAAACCAAACCTGCGTCCTGTGGATGACTGGTGAACACACACACACACACATTAGCCTACCATATTAAAGCTCTACCGCACACTTGTAGAGCGTGGCAATGGCATGTACCTGTGCTCAGAGAGGATGGGTGCAGGGGCGACGGGCTGCCCAGGACATTCATACGCTGACTTCGTTTCTATATAAAATGTGTAAAATGAAAATAAATTGGCATCCACTATAAAACAAAGAAACAAAAAAAACCAATATTATTTCTTTCCCCTTCTGTTGCTTTACCCTCCATGTCTGTCCCTCCTCCAGGGCGGCGCTTTGGGCCTCCACAGGGTTGTCGATGACGCGGCCAGTCCGTCCCGAGAAGTCCATCGCCACCAGGGAGTTCTCGGACACACTTCGCTGTTAAGGGACGAGGCAGGGTTGAGGAAAGGGTAGGGTGGGGTGGGATTGGTGGTAAGGGTCGGCGGAGGGTGACGGAAGGTGGGGGTGTGAGGCAAGGGGGGGAACAAAGGTCAGAGGTCTAACAAGCCAGACACACTCACTGGGGCATGACAAATCCTGTCTGCACAGAGACTCACTTCAGTCCACTCCCAAATCACACACGTCCCCTTTGGCTTGCTGGCTCGGCCGCTGGAATCATTTTTAATCAACGGCAACTACCGGTACTTGCCATTTTGAAAAGACACAAATTTCCTGTTATGCACACAAGTTGGGAAAAAGTGTGAGCTCTGTGTGCATAAAAACGTACCCCTAAATTTCTCTAAAATCCTGAAAATTCTTGCCTGTTTAGGACTTAAATAGAAAAATGTCTGCCTAATAAAGGCCTTTTTTGCCTGAAATTGGGCAAAAATGGGTCTTTGGCCTCAACCCCAAAACAACTTTTCAATTAAGCTTACAGTTTTTTTCTGAGATATCATCTGCCAACACATTTGAACAGAAGTGTTTAAGATAACACTTTCTTAGGAACTTTTACCTTAGGAATATGGTTTTACACTATATATATATATATATATATATATATATATATATATATATATATAAGTAACATTAACCCCGGCACTTTTTACTATGAATGTAATTTTGACTGTGTCTATATCTTTTATAAGATGTGTATGTGATAGAAGTTCTGTGTGTCATTGTTGTTCTGTGTTTTGGTTTTATGTATTGACTCCAGATGGAAAGTAGCGACTCGCTAAATCTGGTGCAGCCATACTTTCCATTGTGAACAATGTCACTGCACGCTGTCCATTAAATAAATTAAATTACAGATTACAAAGGTTGCTAATGTTACTAAATGTGTGTGGGTTTTAAAGGGCATGATATTTTTAACTTTTCACAGTGAAATAGTATTTGCATATAAATTACATTTGGCACACTGGTGATTTAATTCCTTATTAACTCTTTTAGTGCAGAGAGTTATCGGAAAAAGAAACCTCTAGAGGGCCAGTATATTTCACATTATGACTCATTTTTCAAGGCCAACAGAATATTGTCTGCTATGTCTATGTAAATATGGGTGGTATCATATGAAAGCCTGACTTCCATTCCTTACTTTAAATTGCATGTAGATAATAGCTATGTTGTATGTGTGGAAACATTGCTATTCAAGGTTCACAATTATCACTAGAGTGCGCAATTGGCTTATATTAGGTGTTAGTCAGGGGTGTCAGCTACTCTCCATAAAAAAAAAAACATATTTGATTAGAATTTTATTATTTATTATTATTATTATTAAATTTTTTTAAAAAATGCGAATTTTCATCCATGGCACTGAAAGAGTTAAATATGAGTTTTATGGTACCACTATTTCTCACCAGGAAGGGAATCATCTTGTTTACTGAAGCTGCACCTCACACCATGCTTGCAAGCAACAAATCACCCGTCTTACCATCATCGTGACTGCTTATTCTCACAAGGGTCAAAGAGCACTAGAAACTACCCCAGCAGAGTAAATGAAAGAGTCAGTTTTACTGACATTAGGATTCAAAACCACACTCAATAAGACCCATTCCTCCTATTAAATTGATACCATGGGAAACCAGTATTCATGACAATTGTTTTCGATCAGCCAATTTAAAGGGGAGTTAATATCTAAAAACAAATACAAGAACAAACTTACTTCGTGGTGTGATTTCATTTTTGTCATTCAAAAAAAAACAAAACACTGAGAACCACTTCTTAATAGCAAATTCAGAAATAGCAGATTGTGACAACCAGTTCTCTATTCTGCATGCTACTGCCACACTTTTCAGTCAAAATGTTCACCATGTGCTGCCAACTGACAAATTAGCTTCAATAATTTATAAAAGTGACAAAAGCTTAAGTGTAAGATATATCATTGACGCTTCACAGGGATCCTTGTTTTATGATTTCAAAAGCGGTGAAGTTTATTACTAACAGTCATAACTATAATGTGAAAAACATTTCAAGGTCATAAATATTAAATAATAAAATGAAAAACTGCGGGATATTACTTGATCATTCCATCGAGGCTATGCGCCAACTAGACTTCAATGTTACTTTGAAAAGGTGCTTAACACACGCAGGAAAGATGGAGATGAAATTTGAACCTGAAACCTCAGAAGTATGAAGTGTGGTGATTTCAGGTTTGTTTTGACATTAACAACCAAGCAATTCATTACACTGTGTGAGCGGGTGCAGGCTGAGTGGAGAATTAGCATTAGCATGCTAGTAAATGGGATGATACCATAGAGGAGATCCTCACCACAGGCGTGGAGAAATGCGAGAGATTTGTCTTCCTTTGCTGAGGGACGCTGTAGTTCTTATACAGGACAAGGCCATACTATCAAGATACAACGGGGGAAACCATGCACATGTTGACGAAAACCATAAAATATATTGAGAAGAAATAATACATTTTTGATGGAGTACCTTTAGAAGTCTGAAAGCGGTCATCCAGCAGGTTCTGCTTTGCTCATCTTCAGCACATAACATCTTCAGATCTTTGCAGTCACCCCTCGCCTTACTGGGCTGTCAAAAAGACAAGAGCAGCAACACAGAGTTTAACAAAGCAGTGCATTCAGCCTAATTTGCCACAGAGAGATGCCCACCTCCCATTTGCATATCCTGACATTAAGATTCACAGTGCTGACAGAAAAAAAATAATTTTGAGCATTTTTTGCACAACTTTCCGATGAACAAAAACAATACAAACTTTCAAAAACATCAACATGGGTTTAACATAATCAAGTGTAGTTTTAAGCATTTCAAAACTGCACAAGTAATAAATGACTGTACAGTATGTGCTAAATCTGACTGAGGCGAAAGACATTTTAAAAACAGAATCATATCTCAGCCCACCCGAATAGAAAGGAAGAAAAATAGCTACCGTATTTTCCGCACTATAAGGTGCAGCCTCAATTAATGACATATTTTAAAACTTTTCTCATATATAAGGCGCACCGGATTATAAGGCGCACCCTCAATTAATGACATGTTTTAAAACTTTTTCAATCACAATATAGTAATACTCAAAGTAAAAACAATAATAACTCAAATAATAACTCTAAACTCTCAACAGCATAATAACTCAATGTCAATTTGACCAACCTTGTTCAACTGTAAACATACAAAAGAACCAGGGAAAGCTTACTTTATCAATTCATTCCCCATCTACGAATCCCAATGTCAACATTAATCCATATATAAGGCGCACCCGATTATAAGTCACACCATCAGCTTTTTAAAATAATTAAGGCTTTTAAGTGTGGCTTATAGTGCGGAAATTACGGTAGTTAAAAAAGTACAAGACAACTCATGACACTGGTAATACTGGAGTGGGAAACAAGAATTATCTTTTTTTACTTGTTTTGTTTCTGTTGCAATTTTTTTTAAAGATTTTGTGTGGTCTCAGAGGACTTTAAAACTAAAATGTTCCATCTAGGCCTGGGCAAGAAATCAAAGTCAACTAATTTTTCTTTTCAAAAATCAAAGACTTTAAAATTGTCTAAATCGTGAAATCGATGATTTGCAAAAACCTTGACGAGTGGTTTACAAGACATGTTTACAATAATGACTACTTACTATTTACATTTAGTGCCCGCCATTTTCCAACCCTCCTTTACCTCCACACTTATAAATAATTAAGTATATATATATATATATATATATATATATATATATATATATATATATATATATATATAAAAATAAACACATGGGATTGAATGCCTAGACCAGAGCTTGGCAACCTGAGGCCGAAGCGCATGTGACTCTTTAGCGCCACCCTAGTGGCTCCCTGGTGCCCAGACCCCCCCCAAAAATGATTCAATGACTTGCTTCCAAAAATGATTCAATGACTTGCTTGATTCGTAACAGTCATAAGAGGCAAAAATGTTGATGATCACTGTTTTCCCAAATAAAAGTAGACGCTTGTAAAGGTTTCATTTTGAGCCTTTACACCACCACAATTATAGTCAAACAAGGAGTAAAGGAATCTGCTAAAATAAACACTGGAGAGAATAAAATTCTGGAGATTTGGCCAATTTAGGTCTAAACCATTTTATACTCCAAACTTCAACTATTAGAGGTTGATTGCAATCAAAAGCCTGCAAACTTTCTCAGGCAGCAGTTGTCACCTCAGAGTTCACAGGGGGAGTGAAGGAGATTTGGTTACACCCTCGAGCATTTATTGTACGCGCACAATGCGGCGTTACACTCTTACAGCAAACGAGCGTCGCCGTGCAGGCTTTTGTCTCCCCCCACAAGCAGCGACGAGGACCTGCCAGCCCCTCGAGATGAATTAATTCATGTCACCATAGCAACAATACAACCACCACCCGTCAAGTCAAATCCCTAACCCAATTCTGCACTGTCACCCCCGCTGACAGCATCTGACGTGACGGTGGCCTAGCGTGTGTGTGTGTATGTGTATGTGTGTGTGCGTGTAAGTGAGCTAGGGGTGTGTGCAGGAAGGTTTGGTTGGGCAGATTCTCTGTACCATCCTGGCTTATCCCATTGAGCTTATCCGAGATCAGCAGGTGACCCACCACAGATAACTCCTAGAGTGGGACACACTGCTTTGAGTGTGTGTTTGAACCCCTGCTGGGTGGTTTTAACCCTTGTGTCCTCTTGACCCACACACACTAAAACACATTCTCGCGCACACCAAGCTCGCAAAGCTCGCAACACAGGTGCATCTGCTGCAAAAGTCTCTCATATAAGGAGAGTTCATTATACTATTTTCTTTAGTAAGTATGCTAGTGCAGCGATCCCAAACTACCGGTCCGTGGATCAACTGGGACCGGGCCGCGTGGGCTTCACCCGGAATAATGTTTTGGAAATGATTTAGTTTAACAGTTCATACGTTTGTGCTTGATCTTTGTTTTTTTTTTTGGCGCCACTTCTGGCTGCTGTTGATATTCCATACATAGAGAGAAGGATGATGTGGTTTTTAGAGCAGCCAGCAGCAACAGCAGCAGCAGCAGAAGCCCCCCTGTGGTGATATTACATGATATTGCACACCCCCCTGGTCCGCAGTATAAATCTAAAGCGTTGACCGGTCCTTTGTGATAAAAAGGTTGGGGACCGCTGTGCTAGTGTGTGTGTGCGTGTATCTGTGTATTTTTTTACGTTACCTTAATGGAAAACTGGTAGTCTGTAGGGGCATTGTGTAGCTTTCTGCCAGTGATAATGGTGAAGATGTTGCTGTCTTCTAGATCAGACAAGAGCTGCAAGTGTCGGGGCTCCTGTTCAATTAAAGGATAAAATCATATATTACTTTCCACTGCCTTCAAAGTTGTGAATGAAATCACAAACATGCTCTTCAATTTAACTCCCAAAAGCATTCTCAACGAGCAATAGGAGTCTTATTATTCCTAGCAGGAGGAGTAGGAAAGGGGAGCTCAATAATTGCAGCTTAGCTATGAACCTGCCTGAAACAATCAAGTTGAAAACAATCAGTCACCACATTCATAACAATATTTAACAGTAATCTAAAATTAGCCTCAGTCAATTACGGCCCTTCAGACATCAGTCAAATTTATTACACATAAATATATTTTAGCCAGCAGATGGCATTTTTGGATTTGGGAAAAGAATAAATAAAAGTGCTGTGCCATCCCTGTCTAGTTTATTACACTGTTAATCCACCTTAGTGGTATCTCTAGGCGTATCTTACTCAGCAACTCAGTAACTCCAGAGGATGGATTGTGTAATATCATCTGTTTTACTTCAAACTTGTCTGCTGCATCTTAAATGATATTGCACAACTATTTAAAACAACAAAAAAAAAAAAAATAAAGGCATACTGTTTAATATTTTGAAAAGGAGTCTCTAAAAACCGGAAAGCAAAAAGTTGCTTCATGTTCCAATTTATTTGCTCTTAATTTGAAAGTAAATGTACTAACCCTGTCACATTATTAAAAAGCATCAAATTAGACCTGGAAGAACTTAAAATGCCTACTTGTCCTTTTCACACTCATTTGAGAACCATTGATCTATACCATAAATGTGTGTCATTAAATACAAAAAAAATGTTGATAATTTAATTCTATGGATCTGTCATTCAAAATAAAGAAATGCTTACGAAGTCGTACAAAGAATGAACCTAGATATTACTAATTTACAAACTTGAGTTGTTACAAAACATTCAAACATATTGTAAAATAAATCAAATAAATGTGATACAAATTCAATTAATCCTAACTCAAAAACTTTAAACAAAGATTGATGTCTATAAATTCATTTATTTAATGCATTGCACCACGCAAAGACTTTATTTTATTTTTTTAATGGACTTCCAGTTGAACCTCGCATTTCATGGTGAGTAGGTCCCAGCAATATTGGTACCGCAAATAGTGAAAATGTGCAAATAAATGACAAAATACACTCTGAAAAAAACTCTGAAATACATCAGACACACACACACACACACACACACGTTATTTTAGTACTCTAAATATTTTTAATTAATCTGTAATCTGGATTTTTTTTCCTGCGAAAAATTGGCATTGGCCTAAAAAAAAATAAAAAATCCTATCAGTCCTGTCCCGCTAAAAATCAAATAACTTGGTCATATATGGCCAACCTTATTTGTGTCACCACCAGCACACAAAGCAGAACTGTATTGATAATTATGACTAATGTTTAGGACGGAAAATCTCGTGTTACAATGAGTGCGGAGGAGTTGCTATCTTGAGTATTGAGATATAGCAAAACTTGCTGTCTGTATTGAACCCAACCATGAGGACAAATGGGCGTTGTCATGCCTGGGGACCAACTCCAGATCCTGTGTCAGCACCTTGGTCGGGGGAACTTACTGGAAAGTGACCTTTCTAACCAGGGATCTTCCTGCTGTGAGGCGGCCGTGCTAACCACTCTTTCACCATGCCAGTAAATGTGAATCATGTTTCAAATTAAACCGGGGAGTGGTGGAAGACGATGCATTCCGATGGGATACAATTATCCTCGATTATAGTGTCAATCAAAAGCGAGCACAGGCCGACAGCCCCGGCATTGGGTTTGATACGATTATTCATGAGGGCCGATGTATTTTATGAGCTCAATTACCTTGGATGTTCCTTTAGTGGAAAAGTAGAGACCAGAGCGCCGCAGGAACATGTAGAGCTTCTTCCAGGACTTGCGTCCAGGTTCCTTCATGTACAGATAGCCCTGAATCTCTGGACAGCTGCTTGAGTTCAGGAAGTTCTGCAAGCAAAACATAGAATAAGACCGAGTAGAAACAAAATGCAGTAACAGTAGAGGGGCAATGATTCATCAACACTTACATTTTAACCAATAATTATATTTGATAACCAATGTATACCTAAAATTGCCTCTCAACAATTTATATTATCAGACTTTTTTGGGTTCTTCATGAAACATTTTATTACTTTGTTGAATCTAGGTGAAATACTTACAAACACACTGATCAAAACTTTGGCAATCAATTGATATAGATTTTTTTAACTTTTATTTTGAAATTTGGGATGAGCAATTCTCATGGGAATGACCTGAACAGTTTATTGTTGCAATGGTTTGAATCGGCTTAAAAGTGTGGAAATTCAAAAGGGGGGAAACATTCAAATTTACTTTATTCTGAAATGTTTAAAAAAAAAAAAGAAATGTTAGGGAATTTTGAGTGGAACACTTTGTTTTCGTTTGCAGCATTTTGAATTGTGAGAAACCGTTAAGAATGAGAAAAATAACAGAACAATATAGGAAGTAAAATTAAAAATTGATAGCATTCACACATATATTAGTGCAAATGTGCACTGTGTATTTGAAAAAAGCACTGAACTATTTGTTAGTTGTAGTGCTAAATAACAGCAATATCTTTGAATTAAAAAAAAAAAAAAAAAGATAAAAGCTGGCATTATTTCGATTCCTCAACATGTTGCTGAAGCACCAGCAGGCAAATATAATTAGCAGATTGCAATGACTCTGCATGAATGTTCATGCATATTTTTAGACAACAGATGTCCTTGCCTTCAAGAGGATAGGAGACTTTTTTTTGTTTCACTCCATTGAAGGAAAGGTTTTGGGGTTTTGCTATTAAAGCAGGGGTTAGAGAACGATTTGATTGCATGTGCAGCACGGTGTGTGTGTGTGTGTGTGTGTGTGTGTGTGTGTGTGTGTGTGTGTGTGTGTGAATACTGAGTCATCTCTCTTTACCTGTAAGAGCTGTGATTGAGGGATTGTGCCATCAGACTCCTGACACCATGCCACCATCTGCTCTGGAAAAAAGTTCTGCATGGAAAAATACAAAAAGAAAGAAAGAAAGAAAGAAAGAAAGAGAGAGAGAGAGAGAGAGAAAATGAGTGGCAGAGGAGCAAGCAAGAGATTAGGAGTCACACTTTCTTACGTGGAATACATCTCTCTATTGTTGTGTGTGTGTGTGTTTGACGAACACAAGGGCTCAGTGACAAGTGGTCAGAGGAACCAATAAAGAAATTGAGAGAGCAAGCGAGGGAGAGAGAACACTCGAGCCTGTGAGTAGATGCAGTCTGATCTCACCCGCTGATGTAATCCCCTTTAGCCAGCAGCACCACTCTTAGCGTGATTGACAGGCTGCGGCCAGCGCTCGGGTGTTTTAGTGTGCTCATTACCACAGAGCTGAGGTCACCTGCTGGCTCTGACACACACCTAAATCACCACGGCAATAATGTCACCGTAAAGCTAGCAACGTCAGCCAGCACCACGGCCCCATGCTGAGTCCACAGCAGCGGGGATCGGCTAATGATGCCACGCCAGGACGGCCCGAATTATGCGCATCTGCTGTTGCAAGTTTGAGATTTGGTCTCCTTGAAAAAAGCCAAAAGTTTTACACTCCACTAGCATCCTCTAACATACAGTAGTTAGCTATGCTATCTACGGCTTAGCCAAGAGATTAATTATTTCTGTAGTCCTTAAAAAACTTACTTAAAAGAACTCTTGTTGCTACAAACAGTTTAAATTTAAGTTAAAACTTAAATTTAAACTGTTTGTAGCAACAAGAGTTCTCTATAAAATAAGGTGCAACAACAAAGTTTATCCGATGAAACGGGGGCAAAAAGGGGCAGAACAATAGTACAATACTTTACAGTACAGTATGTATAGAGTAATTTATTTTATTTATTCATAATTTATTTATTTTTTAGTTTATTTTTAAGAACGGATCCAAGTCGATGACCCCCCGTATACACACACACACACACACACACACACACACACACACACACGCACACACACACAGGGCCCCCAGTTTACGAGATTAATCCGTTCCGTGGTTGGGATCGTAACGCGAATTCGCCATATGGCGGGCAACCCAAACCTATGTTAATTAGCTATTGCTTGTAAAACCCCAGGTAAAAACATAAAAATTGTATATACATATTAAAAATTGGTATCAAAATAGTATAGTAAGTGCTACTTACATATAATATACATGCATACAATTTGCATCATAAATAAATATATAAAGAATTTATTTACCTTTGAGTGACGCTTGTTATGGCCATATTCCCTAGTAAGGGTAGCCTAGGTTAGACTCGCTTAGCTTTCTTTGTATTTCTTGCTTATCTCTAACTTCTCCATATAAATCATTGTCTTACTTCTCTCTTTGACATCACTAGCAATCTTAGGACTCATTGATAACCAATTCAAGTTTGATTTAAGCACTAAAATGCATAATAAATACAATATTGAAAGCACTCTCACGCAAGATCAAGTTTTTAGGCAGCCATCTTTGTCAATAGCAGACCAATATCTTAGGAAGTTGTGATGCCGACCAATAGTAGAGACCAGTATCTTAGGGAGTTGAGACGCCGACCAATAGCAGAGCAGAATTGTGGAGACGCGTTGCAGCGGAGGCAGTTTGATGCCAACTGAAAATAAGAGCAATTACCAAAAATGCCTCAAGAGGGAGGCAAAACAACAAATACAACCAACCCCACAGGTCATGACAGTTGTTGATGTTAATTGTAAAGCGGGACAAATGACATAAAGAGGAGACGAAAAAACTTAGTACTCCGCATCGCAACTTGAAAAAAACGTAAGCCAGGGACACCATAATCCGTGGGTCACACACACACACTTAAAAAAAAAAACTATTATTTTTAAATCTTTTATTCTCCAATGAAAGAATATATAGTAAAATTAAACATTTCAAAATTTATAAAGTTCTACTTTCAAAAAACGTCAGCTGAAAGCAATATTGTTTTCATTTCAGTCATCATTAACAGCAATAAAAATGTGCTTGCAAGACACTGTTTTTCTTTGTCTTACAAATACAAAGCAGTTCCAATGGTCTTAAATCGTATTAACTTAACGTATGTATACTGTATTTGCCACAATGCCAACAAAACATGAAATGATCGGAACATTAGCTGCTACAACTAAAATCATCACCGTGGTGTGTGTGTGTGTGTGGGGCTGCGTGCTAAAGCAAAGCAGTCACAGAAAGGTCAAGAGTGGGATGAGAGAGACTCACCAGGGGGTTCCTGAAGAATTCATATTTGGCATAGTTTTTCCTGAAGAGGAATTTGCTGTCGCTGCTCATGGAAGCTTGAACCTGAACCACCAGTTCGTGGTCCTCCAGGCATCTCTCTGCCAGCGGGAATACACGGACAGACAGACAAACAGCCAGTGTGAGTCACAGTGTTATCTTTGTATTGTCCACTGGGTGCTGTTGAGGCAGACTACCATTCAAAAATGCATCCAGTCTTGTATTATTTATGATTTTGGGTGGTGGATCTGCTCTTCATTGCAACATTAAACCTTATAAGAGATGCAACAATGAATCGACATTAGAGATCGAGCAATTTTGAGCCAATGCAAATAATTTGTTGCCAAGGAAGTCGATAACCAGTATCTGAAGCCGATATTCATTTTCAGTGAAAATGTTGGCATTAACAAATACAAACTCCTACTCACAACTTTGCTAAAATGTCATTAAGATTATGCTTAGGGAACACCTTCCATCTTCTTTTATTTCATTTTTGTTTTAAAATTGTTACAAAAAAATTGAGGGAGTTCCCACTCCCGAGCATGTCTTAAAAGTTGAACAACATTATATTCAAACCCACATTCTAAAGTGCTGTCTTAATTTCAAACAAAAATCAAAAGGTTTTTCAAAGTGCCTCCAAGGTCAGCAGATATACTTATAAAATTAACTGAAAATTCTGATTATTCAATTATTCTTGATAATTAATAATCATTTATACATTGTCTAAAAATTGCAGCTAGTTGACTGTAAATTGTCTCAGATTTCTTTAATTCTGTATTAACGCAGACTTACTTTCACTGAGTGAAATCAAAATAAGATATTTCCAAACATCTGTTTTTACTTTTGAAAACAATAGTCATTTTTGACTTTCTGGACCAAACTAGCAAACAAATCATGAAAAAAACAAAAAATTCCTATGTCAATTTCCTTTTTTTTTTTTTTTTTTTTTAACTCATTCCCTGCTAGCCCAGTCAAAATGTATTTTTGACTTGTACCCTCCTGAGAGCCAGACTAATAAATTGTCTCCACTTTTGTGTCCATTTTTGTCTCAGGAAAAACAGTAGTTAATTGCATCACACCTAAACACGTGAGACATAAATGGGAGGGCTAGGATGTCCTGTGTACACAAAGACTTAATTGGGTAGCTCCAATGACTCAAACGATATAGACCAAAAATAAATGTCCACTACAGTTGACACAAATGAATAGGTAGGGTCTCAGTTGGATACGTAGATATCAAAGACAGTGAGTAACATGTATACTGAAGTGAATATGTTGACTTAGTCGCTGCAGTATATATAATGAGAATAAGTTCACTTATTCATTGGCAGACCTTGAAAAGTGGATCCTTCATGTCTATAACTGTCAATGGCAGTGAATGAGTATAAATTCATGTAACTTAAATCACGTTTAAAAAAAAAAATCTGATTGACAAAAGCCTTGACAATCTAATATATTAAAATAGTAGTTAGCAGCAGATCCATGGTGCTCTTTTATGTGCAATGCTCATAAAATGTCAGCTTGCCCCACATCATTGTCTTCCCACAACGATATAATAAGAGCAAAGGAGTTTAAGAGTGTAACAGCAGCAAGAAGAAAAGAGGCACTGTGAGGCAGGGAGGGAGGAAAGCATAGGTGGAGGGGAGGGGAAACAAGTGGCAAGAGATGGCGAGGGGTGGGGGGAATGGGGGAGGGTTTGGCTGTGTGGGCATTGCAGGAAGATGATGTCATCTATTTAGGCTGATTGCCGAGAGCAGAGGAGGAGGCATAAGCAAAGTGCACCCAGCCCGCAGATGAGCGTACATTAAGAGCTCACACAGGCCTAACGTGATCACTGTGGTGCATGTGTGTCTGTGTTAATGTGGAGGGTATATGATTGAAGAAATGGATAGTGACAGGATGTTCTATGGACACACACACACACACACACACACACACACACACACACACACACACACACACACACACACAGAAAAAAATCTTGAGCCATAATTCTTCTCCCTACAGTCCTGCGCACGTCTTATTTTCACACACATTTGTATGGCTATACTTGTGAGGACATTTATTGACGTAATGCATTTTCTAGCTCCAAGCCCTAACCTTAACCATCAGAAAGGATTGGCTGACTCTTACCCTAACCTCAACCATTACCCAGTTCAAACCTATACTCTAATGTCAAGTCTTGACCCTCAAAAAGAGGTCTGGATAAGTGAGGACCGGTCTAAATGTCCTGGCCTACAAAATGTCCACAATATGTTGATAGAAAACTCAGGAAGGTTCACACAAGTATAGCCGCACACACAAACACACACACACACACACACACACACACACACACACACACACACACACACACACACACACACACACACACACACACACACACACACAAACAAACGGCTGCTAGCTAAAAACGAATGTGGCAGCGTGGCTGGAAATGTTTGACCTTCGTTCTGTGAGTGTGTGTGTGTGTGAGCAAGTGGGGGGGATTTCCTATGGAGGGTTAAGCGCGGAGCGATTGGCCAGCCGTGCAAGGGGCTCGTCTGACAGAGATCTATGATTGGTTCCTCGCAACTCTGGTATGACGCTTTAGTCCAGGCCTCTTCGCATGCCCCTGCCGCTACCCCCCTTCCCTTTTTTTCTTTTTGCTTGCTTTTTTTCCCTTTCCTCCCTCTGTCGACTCACCTCACATTCCATCTCTCCACTGCACTTTTTTTTTCCAGCAACACAAGATGAAGCAGCAATGCACAAAGCGATCCTTTGACTCTAAAAATACAAGTCTGGGAGTGGGAAAGCCTCACGGTGGACAAAGACAAGACTCGAGGGGAAAAAAAAAGGAGCTAAGTAAAGCTTCAAAAGTGTACGCCGTGAAAGTCGATGTTCCTTTTTGTTCTCTTCGTTAATGGGGGAAGGAGGAAGCGTGTGTTTGGGGAGCAGAAAAATGCTTAATCCTGCTAGCGAGACCACCTACTCCAGATGTATAGAAGGCATACAAACACTTGTGCCATGCTCAAGTGAACATGCACACTGAGAGCATACAGGAGAACATCCCCACACACACACAAGCACACACACACCCACACAAGCCACCATAACTTGAAAGTCCTCTGATAAAACAGCCTATAAATCTGTTGCCTGTGTTTGTATTACATCCAGTAAACGGTGTTTCATTTCATTGTACATGTCAAAGCAATGCAGGCTAAAAAAAATATGCGTGAGGGATTAAATTCAGAGATAATGCTTCGTGTGTGCATGTACTGTGCCAAATAATTTAAATGTATGATAAACTCATCCATCCCCAAAAAGGTATTTATAATGTTATAACAGCCCAGACATTTAAACCCAATTTAACATTTTTTAAAATGTTAGGTTAAAAATAGTTTGGAAATAAGTTAAGGCAATGCATCATTGTATAATATAAGGGTCCGCAATTCATGGTTCCAGATTCGCATGTGCCTCTTTCATCCTTCTACTCTGTGGCCTTGGAAAATAATTATTAAGTCACTCAAATATAAATACATTTGTTTTCCAAATAAGAAGATTATACTGCTCTTGTAACATTTAAAGACAAAAAAAAAAAGATATTTAAAATTTTTGCACCTTGGTGCTTTCCACTCAACATTTTGAAGTGGCCATTGCAAGATGACCTAGAATGACTTTCAGTGTACAGCAGTGCATTTTTAAGAGAAAATTTCTTGAATTTATTGAATTTCAAGGTGATTTCAAACTTTTAACTGGTACTTTAAATGTATTAATTGGCCCTTATTTTGAAAATATATACATTAGGTGGGGACAACTGTTTATTTTCTTGCCAATCTCTTTTATGAAGACTTTTCACCTGCCTGTGATTTCAAAACTAGCTGAGTGAATCGCAGTCATTCCTGCCCTCTGTCAGAGACTATAACTACAATGTGGCCCACGATAAAAATGAGTTTGACACATAAGATTTGGGCTCAGTTTTAATTTAGTGAAAAAAAGAGGATTACTTCTACTTTTTTTTTTTTTTGAGGCTCAGAGTTTTTTTCCTTTCTGTGGGAGTCAGTCAAAATTAGGTACAAACTGTTCATTGGCCGGGCCAATTATTGGCGCAGATATTTGGCACTTTGACAATCGTTTGATGGCCAATATTAAATCAATTCAAAACTGTGTTAGCTAAAGGGAGCTGTTTAAAATTTCAGTTAACTTTATGAGATTCTACTGATGCAGGAATTACTCTGCACCTTTTGTTTTATTTGGAAGTTAAAACAAGTGAAATTTAACATAGTTGTTATGAAATTTGGAAGATTTCCTTTAAAGACATGCTTATGACAGAGATTTTACAAAAATGTCTGTTATCAAAGCTCTGACAATATGCAAATCTAAAAAGTTGCTTGGTATGTATACGCTTGTAGACATTTCATAAAAGGATTATTTTTTCAGCAATATTTTCGCTTTTACTGAAAATGATTATCGGCTCCAGGTATCAGTTGACGACCTCCTTGACTAAAAATAATTCGTGTAGGTTTAACTCCAGCCGGGAGTATAGTAAAAGTTTGAGTCGTAGGGAGGAGCCATATTTTGAGAGAAACCCTGTCAAAGATTTAAGTGAAGTTGAATTCCTTGACATTATTAAAAAAAAAAAAAAATGTTGCTCACCAAGGCCAAGGATGGGGTGGTGCTCCACCAGCGTCCAGGCGTTGTCATCCACACAGTGGCTTTTGTAGACCAGGAGCTGGCACACATCTCTGGCTGTCATGTCCGCCGGGATCTCCACCACTTTGCCGGCCCCATCCTCGCTCCACACCTTAACTATCTGGAAAAAAGAAAATCACATGGGCCAAGGTCACGTTTGTCACAGGCCCGACGATCTCCCGCAATGATGGTGCGGCACGGTGCGGCCTAAGCCGCTTTTCACCAAAATTCTACTGCAAGAAAAAGAAAAACGGCTCAGCTTGGCAATGTCCATTTACCTCCATCGCCACGTGCTTTGTCAAGTCCAGCTCAGTTTCCTCTCCAAAAGGAGAGTTTCTTAAAAAAAAAAAAAAAAAAATGCAGCGAAGTCCCGGAAACTGGCGCCCGCACGCTGGGTTCAGCCCTTTTGTCCACGGCTCAACCAAACTCCCTCACACGAACATCCCCGGATATGCATGTAAACTTGCTTGCGCACATCGCGCGCTGACGTGTTTTCTGCCGTGCCGGCGCCGAGGGCGAGAGGGAAAAAGTAGAAAATATTCACAGTTGGAGGACATTTTGATTACGCCCTTAAAAATGCCACCACTGGGAGCAGCGAGCGGGCACAGTTCAAAGCCCGAGTACCGCCCATTGTTGCGCCATTTTGAACCAGTTCAGCCCAAGCGCCCAAAGCGACATTTAAACTGGCTGTAATTTTTGCCCTGGGTGTTTGCTCCACAGATAACCACAGAGCAGCTGCTTCACACCACTCCATCGGCACATTCACACAAAAAGCCCTCGCTCTCGCATGCGGCGCCCGACACGAACGCATGCAATAAATATGAGCGCCAGAAATTGCTTCAAAACCACAGCGGCGACGCACATTAGGTCAAAGAGAAGGCGTTCCATGTTTGCGCGTGCGTGCGCGCTCGCACACCTACGTACTTCACATCCTGCGCCTAGAGCAGGCGTTTTGCTCGCAAACTCTGCTGCCCCGCACTGCACACAATGCAAATGTTGAAAATGACATGAAGCCCGAAAAAAAAAGTGCTAACGGACGAGTCGGGATATCACGGCGAACAATGACACCGCTATTCGGAAACATACGCTAGAAGCACCATCACGGCGACGCTAAGACAGCCTCCTAACACCAGCGAGAGAGAAAAAAAAAGTCACAGTGCTCCCTGCCCCTTGTGAAGCCAGAAGCCCCCCCCCACAACCCCCTAAATAAAAAAAGTGATTTCATGACGTGTGACTTCTTTGAGAAAAGTTTGTGAAACATTGACAAGGGGAGGGAAACGGAAAGCAGCGGGGGTCTTGATTGCTGCACTTTGCCAAATGCGCACACACACACACACGCACACACTGTTTTAAAGACACACACACATACACGCGCGCACACACACACATCCCAAAAAAGAATGAGACACAATGCAAGTCTCTTACCTCCACAGCCTGAAAGAGGCAACAGTCTGGAGAGCAGGATGGCATTTTCACACTGAGACGCTCTCCAGTGACACAGAGAGAGAGAGGGAGAGCAAGGGAGGGAGGGGGGAGGAAAAGAAGTCAGGAAGAGGGAGGGAGGGGCTGACTGGCAAGGAGAACACAAGAGAGGTAAGAGCGAAGGGGGAGGAAGAGGAGGGAGGAAGCAACAGAGGAAGGACGAGAGCGATTGGAGACTGCTCGGCCCGGCTAACACCCAGGTTGGGATGGTGACGTTGAGCGCTATCTCTCGCCGAAGCCAACCGCTATATCCACAGGTCCTCCCTCACCCACTTCTGCCCTTCCTCCTTCTCACACTGGATTAACCCAGTGTGGGATTTTTAAAAACGGTGAGCTGCTACCTGTCACGTAGCCGAAATATCACCGATCCACCCGGTCAGCTCCTTTTAAAACTCACTCAATACCAAGGACAATTTTGTTTCAGTTTTTGAGCCTAGACGATCAATCTACAGATTTTTTTTCAAAATTATTTAAGATTGTTAGGATAAGAGAGGGTCTAAAATGGCTGGCACTGAATGAGTTTAAGGGGAAGTCAAACTCCCAAATGTTTATTTTACAATAATATGTTATATGCAAGCCCATTAGTCTAAACTAGGAATGCTCAATACATCGATTGTGGTCGACTGATCAATGGTAAAAATAAATCTTTCTGTTATTTTTGCCTATGTATTTATGACATGTGAGCTGGTGTATGTGTGTGTACTGCAATTGCCAATTGCATGCTATTGTTTACATTTTCAAATGACTATTTGTGCAATATTTTAAGAAAACCACAATGTCACATCGCTGGTGACCAACATTATTTTTAGAGCAGGCTTGTGATCTACCTCAGATGGTCCTTGGACGCTACCTGGTGCCCATGAAAACCATGTCACGACCGCGGGTCAAAACGCAATATTCTGATAAATAGTGTTTGTGGAATGTACATGTAGCGCCAGCACCAATATAGAGAACAAGGCGTAGGAGTTCATAATTCTTTAAACTTCTTCCTACTCCTTTTTGAACATGTAAACTCTGTTGAATTGGTTTAACCACTGCTGATGCTTTTGGTTTAATTTCCGTTTATTTCATTTTTTAATTTCTTTTAGTCTTGTGTTTATGTGTTGAATCAATAAAGCAATAAAAACAGGTGTATTTTTTTATCTGTCTAATTTATATTCCACAAATTAATCAAAATGGTGTGTTAATACTAATGGTGGAATATATATATAGACCATATTACAGTGAAGAACATTTTTGGGTCTACTTTTAATAACCCCGCTGACTCCCTGCAAAATATATAGCACTTAATGTACTAAAGTGCAAAGCCAATCACTGTACGCACGCATCCCTCGCACTCTGCCTGCCAGGTTTTAATTTCCACCCCCTCCCCTTCCTCATATCCTCTTCCCTCTCAACAGCTGTGTGTGAAATATTATGCTGGGGAGGTTAGCGGCAGAGCAACATGTGTAACGTGCGCTTGTGCTTCGAGGCAGGACAAGCGATGAAGCAGTTGATTTGGAAGCAATATGGATCAAGCGCTGGCTTCGCTGGGGGGGGGGTAAGGGAGGGATAAGCAGAGGGAGGAGGGGAGGCGGTTGCTCAGCAAATCTGCCTGGCTTGAGCAGAGGTAGTGAGTAGGGGGTTGGGGGGTGGGAGAAAAGAAAAAAAAAAGGAGACAAGGAGGTAGTAAAGGAGGGCTGAGAGGGAGTACAGAAAGGAGAGCAATTGTGGAATGTCAGTAATGCAATACTGAGTCATAATCAGGCTCATGTGTGGCGTGCAGGCTAACACAGCTGCCCCTAATACGGTGTGCATGAGAAGTGCAAGCCAAACCAAGAGGAGCAAATGTAAACCAAGATGATTTTTTTATTTTTTTTAGTTCTTACTACAGCCTCTTGCGGCAGGTTTGCAGCCATCTGAGCTGCAGCATACAACACTGCTGAATGTTCATGTTTATGTATGCGTGTGTGGGAGGATCATGCATGTTCAAGCATGAGAAAATGAATTTAAAGCAAACAAAGCTTCCTATGTCAGTAGCTCAAGGCTTTACATTTAACAAGCTTGACCAAGATGAGGTGTAATGATTACTCAATAACTCCTAGATAAACAAAAGAATCATTTTGGTTAAACATTTCAACTAAAACTGTCCAAATCCTTGGAATTTCAGCTTTCAACCAAGTATTCTAAAATGTCTTAAGTAATTTATTAAGCAGAAAAATTATCAATAGATAAAAAGAGAATAATTGCAAATATCTGCTTTATTTTAGTAAACGATCATCAATATATTAGTCTATTTTCTGACACGAGAGTCTTAAGTCACAGAATTATTTTAAAAAAAATATTACACAAGTGGCTGGACAACATGGTGAAATTGTAAAATCTCATATTTTTTCAGTGTTTCTGGATAATTATGATTTTGATCAAAGTAATAAACCCAACTATTTTATTTCTTCAAAAAAGAATTCCTTTCAAAATGCTTGGATAACAATATAGTACACTGATTTTAAATCAGTTAAACTGTAAACCAAACGTTCACAAGGTGCAAATAAAAAAAAACAGTTATTCAGTTTGTGCATAACTTGCCTAAATGCCACAGTTAAGTAGTTAAAACAGTCAAACTAACACAATACATTTATTGCCCCACCCTAAAACAAACAAAAAGCTTTCATCGCAGTAGCTCACTGCTATTCATTTAATAAAATTGACTTTTAAAAGGCTTAAAACTACAGGTGTTACGAGTATTGACTTAATCGATTATTTTTGATGGATTAATCATCTAGAAAAGAGGTGGCCTAGTCCGGTCCTCGGGAGCCACAATCCAGCCTATTATTATTATTATACTATTATACTGATACAGTCGGCCCCCGGCTTACGAGCACCCTGATTTACGAACAATTCGCCTTACGAGCGTGGATCAGGGAGAATTTTGTCCTCCGCTTACGAACAAACCTCTCGCCTTACGAGCAATTCGACATGCCAGCCATTGAGTATATAGATATGTTCTTGTTTAATTGCGTCAATTAAATTAACAGTAACGACAGCATTAATCATCAGTAGATGCTTGGGGCAGTAACGTGAACGCTATTGCTCTTACAACGTCACACTGACTGTCTCACTCACGGTGTCTAAATATATTACCATTTAAGTGTAGTGTTTGTACAGCTAAAGGGAAAAACAGCTGACATGAAATTAAATGTGCCGATTGCAGGACAAAGAATTGTCATTGGTTTAAATGTGTGTTTTTTTTAAAATTAATTGTCAATACATTCCAACCGTTTAAAAAAAAAAGTGCGAATAATTATCAGTCAGTCACGGAGATGCGAATATGCTATTGGTCGATTAAGGTCACCCGGTCTCACTCACGGAGATGCTATTGGCCGGCGTTACACGTCAATCACAGAAATGCCGATATGCTATTGGCCGAACGCCTTTATCTAGCTTGATGGGACAGGATGGAAGTAAGGAGAGAAAATTAGTGAAAAACGGAATGTTGTGAAGACTTTGCAAACTTTATCTGTTAGACATAGCTTCTAAAATTACTAGCAGCGGTAAAGAAAGAAATAAGAGGATGATGTTTTAGTATCTGCGTGATTTGCACCCTGACTGAAAGAGTTACTGTAACACTGTAAGAGCAATAGCATTTCTATCGCCGTGTTGTCTTTGAGCGTAGGGCTCTGTCCCCCTCTGCTTACACCCAGCTCAAGTCTCGTCGTTTTAAAGGTAAAAGCTATTTATCCATTGTAATTATTATGTAATTTAAGTGTACAGCAGATTATGTCACTCGATTTTAATATATGTATACAGTGTGTCGTTTTTACCTAAGGCTTCGGCGCGCGTTGCACGCATTCACGAATTAACATGGGTTTGGATTGCCCGCTATACGAGCAATTCGAGATACGAGCGTAGCCGCTGAACGGATTAAGTTCGTAACCAGGGGGCCCACTGTATTTCCCTTCAACAGTCAAATATTCAAACAATCAGGTCGTCAGCATGGTTTGCAGAAGCCCAATAACGACCCTGATTTAAATCAGGTGAGTCGGTTGAGAAACATCAAAAACAGGCTGGATTGTGTTCTCGAGGACCAGACTCGACCACCCCTGGCCTCGAGGCTAAAATCCACAGCAGATTCTCAAACACTTTTAGTACTCTATGAAAACAGACTATCGCCATGTTAAATCAAAACAGGTCATTTAAATACCTCTACGTTTAGTTTGAATTACTCAATATTTTCACCTATTTGCTATTACAGCCCAAAACCAGTAAACAAACAAAATAAAATTCATTTGATTTTCTGTAGTGTCACTTTAAAAAGAAAAAAAAAAGAATCAGTTTTTTGAAGCAAGTGATGAAATTTGAAACAAACCAATTCAGATTCAATGGTTAATTGACAAAATAATCAAAAGGTTAATCAACTATTGATAATTGTTAGCTAGTCGCTGTATTTGCAAGATATAAATTAAACTTTGCAAGATATAGAGTCACCAAGTCTTCTTTCTCACAAGCCTCGTCTTTTCCAACCCCCACCGCCTACCAGAGGAGGGTGAAGTTGTACAATGTTATTGGCCTCCTTGTCAACACACACATAGACACACACAAGCACACAAACACAAAATGGGCTTGGAGCATATTGGATTGAAGGGTCACGGACAGACACCTGCATACATGACAACAAAAGAACACACATAACAGTATGTACAGGGTCAGCGGTCAAACTGAATAATCTGCACTGGGGTCAGGACTACTTGACCAAAAAGGTTTATGGGCCCCTAAACCTATCAGGCTATTTGCAAACACACACACACACACACACACACACACACACACACACACACACACACACACACACACACACACACACACACACACACACACACACACACACACAGAGTAAAGCGGTTGTTCTAAAGCAGCGCAGATCTCATCCACGGTGACAATAAAAGTACAGCTTGTAAAGGAAATTTCAATTCAGGAGGAGGCGGCGGCGGGCAGGGTCTGTATCTGCAGATGCAATCTTTTTATGTAACATAAGAGTACAATGATGGATTCTCTTCTCCCTGCTTGGCAATAGAAAATCTACAAAAGCACATCTATGATGCTATTCGAGGGAGATTGTCAGCTGAGCGACCATTAGTTGCTACCCTGAGGTTCATTTCCAATGTACTTGAATTCCAATGCTTGCAATCATCGTCTCAAAAAGAATCCAATGTTTCGAGCCTAATTCCTTCAGATATTAAATTACGGCGCACTGACAAAAAAACCCTGTTCTTATCTCTAAGAACGGGGTGGCTTCGGCTCGTCTGCAAAGGCTAGAGCGCCAGAGCTGGATGCCCACTGTGGGTAAAAATATCATTGTTGGGAGTAAAGCTCATTTGCTTGCTGGCAATTGCTGAGGTGTCCTTGAGCAAGGCATTGTCTGCACAACACAGCAAGATTTGTGCGTCTCTTTGAGCTCAGTGCTTCTCAATTGTTTTTTTGCAAAGCCCCCTCCCCCACTTAGAAAGATAAACCATTTTTTGCACCCCCATACCCACTCACTAGGGTGACAATAAATAAGACCATTCCACCATTGCTGGCTTGCTGGTGCCTATTACAGCAGTCTTTGGGTGGGGGGGGGCGGCTTGGAATGGTTGGCAGTCAATTGCAAGGCACACAGTGAGGAGCAACCATTCACAAACCCAATTACACCTAAGGACAATTTAGAGTGTCAATAAAGCTGCCATGCATATATTTGGAATGTGAAGGAAGCCGACACATAGGGAGTGAGCCGGATTTGAACTCAGGACTCTGAACTGAGGCAGACGTGTTAACCACTATTTCTAAATTAGATTATCTATTAAAAAAAACTAAAAAAAAAACTGTATATCGTAAATCTAAAATTATATCCTTTATAACATTAACATAGAAAAAAAGCAATATAAATAACTTTATGTGAATCAGAGAGCAAGAAATAAAGTCAATCCTGATTTAAAAAACTATAAATATTTTTGATCAGAAGTGTTTGATGCTGGAATGAATAAAAAAAAAAAAATTGTGTAAATTAATCTGGAACATTAACACAGAAGCACCAAATTCCTAAACATTTTAACTATTTTTTTTTGTTTTAAGATTATGCTGTTTTGTAAAAAATAAATAATTAAAATGTTTTTTGTCATGGCAGTAACACAACATACTCTATGTATTAGCATTTTGCCAACGTTAAAAAAAGTTTCCAAATGGAACAATTGAGATGAGAAAATATTAGGGTCTTTGGTAGGTCAATAATACATATCATCACTGATATTAATTTATTTTTATTTCTGGAGCAATGACAGTGTTTAAAAAAAAATACTCTAACCCCTCGGGACCATTAAATGTCCTCATTATAAAATAAATAAATAAATATTATATATAATTTACATTAGAACTTTTGCTAGGTCAATAATTCATAGCATCACTGATTTTAAAGCATTTTTATTTTTAAAATACCCAGCAAGCCAAAAGGTTGAAATTGTAATCTAAATGTAAAGATGAATGTGCCAAAACTTTAAAAAGTGTTTTTCTGAAAGCAGTAAGTAGTAATAAAAAGTAAGCCCACATGGTCACAAAAATATATATAAATTTAAAAAACTCCTTCAGAAACGGGAAAATCCCAAATGATATAGAATATGAAGTGCCTACAACTTTGAGGGAAAAGACCCCCTCTGTGTAATATGTGGCGACAGGCCCGCAAATGAGGTAATTAGGCCTTCAAAACTGCCAAAAAAAAGCACAGAATACCATGCTTCCATTTCCAACATCCTATCTTAGTGAAGCGGGGTTTTCTGCAATGACGCCGACAAAACCAAATCACGGAGTAGACTGGACCGAAGTAACACGTGCGTGAATGACTGGCACACTTGGGTGTCATTATATCTCATTACCGGCTCGAGTAAATTTCTTTGGAATAGCTTTTGTCGTCATATGTTATGTTATTTAAGTTTTCAGGTTTTGAAACGTCACTGTCTTGTAAACAAAGTCGCGCCAAAGTGGTTTTGTGTAAAAAGCCCCTTGGTTGGGACCTGTGCTGTATGGTGAGATTTATTCAGGATGCCATGGGTGCTCCTACACCCTAAGTGCTCTCTAACCTCTTTCATGTCTGCAACTTTTTGGGTTTCAAAGCAGACTGAGTTGATTAGCTACAGACAGGCCAAACTCAATCTCACCTCGCCAGAGGGTCAACACAAAGCCTGAGTGTCTCACCTCCCAACGACCTGCCACTCACATGGCAACACATATGCAAAAAAAAAAAAAAAAAAAAAAAAAGTCCAATATACTGATGGATCAACAACCACTTGATTTTTTTTTTTTTTTTTTTTTTTTTAGTGCAGCCCTACTATTTTCAACACGGCTTTAACTCTTTCAGTGCCATGGACTGAAACTCGATGTGGAACTACAGCAAATGCACATATTTACTAAAATCTCAAATTATTAAACCTTATACAGTAACTGAACAGTTACACCCTTCCATCTTTTGAAGTCTCACGGCAGCCGCGGTCATATTAAGGGCGCCCGGAAGTCTAATTAAAGTCAAATCTGAACATAATCAAATATGATAACAATGAGAATTTACACTTGAAATACCATTTCATTACAAAAGAGATTTCCAACCGTCCGGTGAAGGTCTTTGCTCCTCGGTCTTGGCTCTAGCCAACAGTGTGTGTGTTTTATGAGTGACACAGCACATCCCTTTGGGTGTAAGTTGCGGAAGTTGGGCCGGGAGTAGGTAAGTTTTCACTTACTGCAGGGGGGGTTCCACTTACCATTACCCGTGAAAAACGAGGGATCACTCTGTGTGTGTGTGTGTGTGTATATATATATATATATATATATACACACAAAACACACATACACACATCACATAACCTATTTTCAAGTTGTGATTACTAAAGAACAGAATAAGAGATAGATTCCATTTTTTTTCTAGGTAAAGAATGGAATCCAATCTTTCATATGGTATCACCAATGTCTATATAGTAGATAAATATAGTATATAAATGTTTGTCCACAAAAAAATAAACAACATAAAGTGTCAGACCTGTTCTCAAAAAGAAATAATTGTAAATAAATATTTGTCCACAGAATTATATTAAACATGTGTTCAACTCAATTATTTTTAAAGGATATTTGTATTGTTTGTTTATTTTATTGAAAATCCAGAGTAACCCATGGAGTTCCTTCAAGTCCCCCCAAGTATACCACTGAGAACCACTGTTCTAGGAGTAGCCTTTTCAGATCATTGGCACTGAAAGAGTTAATCGTAAGTTTGGGAACAAAACATAAGCAGAAAAATCCAACCGTTTTCATCCATGGTGACTTGGTGTTGACTTAAAATCACATCACAGGTGCTCAAATACATACAGTTCACCTTTGGTTAGACTTTGGTCACGTGACACTTTCAAACTGAGCTGTGATTGGTAGTTGACTGAGCCCTGAGCAACTGCGCTCTGATGTCATCATCAGTCGACAGCAAGTGACACAATGGCCGCTCCCTGGGATGGTTAAATTAAGGTGGCTTTTGCTGCGTCATTTAAATTCCACAAAATCAGAATGTCGTCTTTAAACTAGTGGGCCCCCGTAGAACATATTGTAAAATTAGAATTTTGACATGACTTGGCTTTAAAAACATGAAACAGATAAGTGATTGAATTGCCATTTGCAGTAAAGCACCTTGATCCGTATTAGAATGGACAGTGACGTTGTATCTCCCTAACAATAGCGCTTACACATCCATGTCATTAGGAGCTTATGCCGTAGAAAAGGCTCTCACTGCAATCATTGCACGCACACAACACACGCTGGTGCACCTGATCTGATTGCAGCGGGTCAGCAGACCTTTGCGTGCAGGGAGAACATCAGCTGACCGTAGACAAAAAAGTAGGGGAAGAAGTCCTCACCGCAAGGAGAGAATGACTAAGCACTCGGCTGCCATGGCATTGTCGCAATGAATACCGCCATCACACTGTGTTTGGGGTGATAAATCGGAACACGTTAGCTGCTGTTCACAAATGTGCTGTCAATAATCCAGCAAGTGATATGTCAACTAAAACATGATATTACAGAGAAGCACTGACTGAAGCATATGTTTCCTTTGCCATTTCTTAAAATGAAAATGATCCTACTGGAACGCTTTTTGTTTTTCCATGAGTTGCTACACAAATAAAGTCCACCTCGCCTATTCACTCGAACAACAATAGCAGTAATAATTTCCTCCCGGAGAAAAAGATTCTCAACTCCAGTGTGGCGTCAGCAGGCAATGGAGTGGAATCACTGTGAGAGGCAGATTAACGGAACAAAAATCATTGAAAGACAATCTCGAAGCATTGGACTCTGATTCTATTGGAACACCTTGAAGACTGCTATACTGTTTTTCTTAGAAATTTAAGTTTTTTCAGTAGCATAACTATGGGATGAACATCAATTTTCTACAGTAGCCGTTCCCAAATGGGGGAGGGGTCAAAGTACCCCTGGGTACATGAAGGCAATTCAGGGAGTTTGTGAAATCTTGAATGGGTTTCTGCACGTATCAGAAAATCCACAGTGTATACAGATGTATACAATTAATGGAAACAGTGGAAATAAATGTAGCCAATGAGTGAACGCTTTGGTACTTGTCATGGGACGCAAACGTGAAGCTGTTTCCTAACAATGTATTTCAACAGGCATCAATTATATGCAGATTTGTATCATTCATGGGCAGCCTTGTACCTATTCCCAGAAAAGTCAAGGTCTATATACCACAATTTCCCAAATAAGGCCAAAAACATGGGTGTGTCCTATAAACAGTAACTTAAACAAATAAATAAAATAAAATGTTTATCTAAAAAAAAAAAAAAGAATAATGAAAGATATTGCCAAATCTGCAATAAGCACTCATTTTTACACTTACATCAATTTCTTGCATAATGTCTTTCACTTTCCTTTATCCATCTTTCTTCCTTATCATATTTGTGCTGTTTTCAAGTGTTTGCTTGGTTAAGACCCGCGTGGCTGTACGCGTCAAAATTACATCCCTCCGCACGGAGTGTAAGCGGAATACATATGCCGCAACGCCTATCTTGCGGAACGAACGGAAAACATGGCGAATGAACTATTGCTTATGAAAGTTCACCGGTAAAAACGTCTTCATGATTCATCTGAAAAGGAATACCGTGATCGAAATACTGTAAACAACTCCTGGCGAGGACCACGTTCAGGAGAGATGAGTAGTTTTGTTTAGATCATTTGAAAAAAAACATTTCGTAACAAGGGGATTTTTGCACACTCAGGTTTTGTTGCATTTTTATATCGGCCGTATTCTTTTTTACACTAATTACCAATAAATGTAATGAAATAAATGTAGCCAATGAGTGAACGCTTTGGTACTTGTCATGGGACGCAAACGTGAAGCTGTTTCCTAACAATGTATTTCAACAGGCATCAATTATATGCAGATTTGTATCATTCATGGGCAGCCTTGTACCTATTCCCAGAAAAGTCAAGGTCTATATACCACAATTTCCCAAATAAGGCCAAAAACATGGGTGTGTCCTATAAACAGTAACTTAAACAAATAAATAAAATAAAATGTTTATCTAAAAAAAAAAAAAAGAATAATGAAAGATATTGCCAAATCTGCAATAAGCACTCATTTTTACACTTACATCAATTTCTTGCATAATGTCTTTCACTTTCCTTTATCCATCTTTCTTCCTTATCATATTTGTGCTGTTTTCAAGTGTTTGCTTGGTTAAGACCCGCGTGGCTGTACGCGTCAAAATTACATCCCTCCGCACGGAGTGTAAGCGGAATACATATGCCGCAACGCCTATCTTGCGGAACGAACGGAAAACATGGCGAATGAACTATTGCTTATGAAAGTTCACCGGTAAAAACGTCTTCATGATTCATCTGAAAAGGAATACCGTGATCGAAATACTGTAAACAACTCCTGGCGAGGACCACGTTCAGGAGAGATGAGTAGTTTTGTTTAGATCATTTGAAAAAAAACATTTCGTAACAAGGGGATTTTTGCACACTCAGGTTTTGTTGCATTTTTATATCGGCCGTATTCTTTTTTACACTAATTACCATATTTTCCGCACTATAAGGCGCACCCTCAATTAATGACATTTTAAAACTTGTTCCATATATAAAGCGCACCGGATAAGGCGCACCCTCATTTAATGACATATTTTAAAAACTTTTTCAATCAGAATGTAGTAATACTCAAAGCAATAACAACAATAAGTCCAATAATAACTATAAACTCTCAATAGCATAATAACTTAATGTCAATATGACCAACCTTGTTCAACTGTAGACACTCAAAAGAAACAGGTAAATCTTACTGTATCCCAATCTCAATATAGATCCATATATAAGGCGCACCTGATTATAAGGTGCACCAACAGCTTTTTAAAAAAATGAAGGCTTTTAGGTGCACCTTATTGTGCGGAAAATACGGTACTTTACCGGGACATCATTTGTCATTTGGGTGTTAGCAGCCAGTGCCTGTTGCACCTCGCAGCAGCTCATGTTAGCTGAGCAATATTTTCAGTAAAAAAAGCGAGCAGAAAGAACCATCGTCCGTGTCCATCCTTGTTCACACACAGAAGCATTACCAAAACAAAGAGGCTCATGTTAAATTTATGATGTTTTCAGATTCAATTAAAAGTGCACTAGATAGAAAACACGGAAAGGTATTCCACTTGACTTGTTTATGAATTGTGGTCTTTTGGCATATACACACACAAATTATAAACTAGTGGGAACACGGATAGTGTGCAATTTCGGGTATTGATGACAAAATGAACTCAAGCCATGTCGGCAAAAACAACTAATTCGAGCGCATTTAACATTACACTGGCAAGGCGGTCACTTACTCATAATGTGCGCAATCTGAAACACACTTAACCCTGAGCAAATATATAATTTACGCATAAACACACACAAGAAAACACAAGAAAATATGAAGAATTTACAAAGACGTTATTCTGTTTTGCTATATACGTGAAGATTAAAAAAATTCCAGAATATGAACCTATAATTAAGGGTGCGTATTTTACACAGGTGTGTCCTTAATTTGGGGAATTATGGTAGTCAATATGGGTTTAAAAAAAAAAAAAAACCCGAAAAGAATGTGCTTTTACATCTTAAGGATGTAGAAATTTAAACCCATTTATATGTATTTTTCTTATTTAAAATTGATTTCAACATGGTTGGGCAGAGTATTGTCAGAAAATTACTGGCCCCGAATAAGTTAAAATCAAGTGACTGATTCACACTTAAGTACAAAAAACCTAATGGGGGTATCCCTATAACGGATACGTTCTATCATCTGGAGTTACTACAAAAAAATACACGTCGATACCACTACAAGTGTGGTTCAAAAGTTGTAGATCCAAATATGCCTTGCGCTGTTTAGGGTAACTTGTCTGGTAAAAAAATAAAATAAAATAAAAAATTACAGGGTGTACACACTTGACAATATTGCGTACCACTGCTAGGCAGCATAGTACTTGCAATGCAGTGTCCGTGCTCACACATAAAATCATGAATTAGTTACTGCCTGCAACCTGATGCAGACGTTAACCAATTTGGCTGCATCGTGACTGATCAAATTCCTGTGAGGCAGAAGCTACAAATCCGATATTTACAGAATCACACTGTCATAACTTCAGAGATGCATGGTGGTTGAGGAGGGCTACCAAAATACAATTAAATAGCATTGTGGTATTCCCTAGAGCATATCTCCAAAACCTACACAAAGTTGTCACGTTATGTTGTTCATGGTGGGCTGCTCATAATACCCAGAGGACAAATCCTTTTATGTTATTAGCAATGATGCAGACCATAAACCTGTCATGTCACGCATATACTCCAGTATACTCATAGTATAATAACATAAGCTGATAATATGAGCTGTGTATCCCAGTGAGAAAGATGGAAGATTAGTGAAGAATGTTCAGATTCCAGCAGAACAGCTGGAGGGAGCAACTGTGAGAGATCCTGTGATAAAGGGAAAAAAAAATAAATGCCAATGCAAATACCATGCAACTATGTCTGCAGACCAACACATTGCAAGACTGTCATCTATTGCATAAGATGCATTTGACAAATCCTGTCCACCGGAACTCTACTCGGCATATAGCCCAACCCACGTGCGTGCGTACACGACCGAAACCTCAACACAACCTATCAGGCTCCATTAGTAAGTTATACAACATTGCATGCTAGTAGAAGCACCAACGTCTAGAGTTGTTTCTCACAGTGACATTGTTTTGTCGCATTTGTGTGATTTGATCAGTTCAGGCCAATAGTCAAAGGCTGGCTGGATTTGTTCATCAATAGTTATTTGTGATAATCAATTAGTTATTGCAGCAATTCTCAAATAGGGGTACAAGTACCCCTGGCGGTAGGTGAAGGAAGATTTTCTGCAAGTATCCATCAAATCTAATTTCATTCTTTTTTTTTTTTTTAATACTGTGCTGGGAAAAAAAAGCTTTTCTTTTCAAATTAAAAGCAAATAAATTGGAACATGAAAACATATAATTAAATTGTGTTATAGTGATTCCTTTGCAAAATGTTGTATTCCTTTATTTTGATGGTGTTCATATAATTGCAATCTGCCCTTACTGACACAATTTTCATGCAAACAAGCTAGAGATAAAGTAGATGTTGTGCGACGTAGATTTGAGTTGCTGAATTATAAATGACTAGAGATACAATGATAACTTAAGTTTTTAAGTCATCCCCCCTCCCTTTATTATGAGATTTCTTTAGCCTTTCATGAAACAAAGTTTAACATTATGGTGAATCAAAATCAAACATTTAAAACATTTCCTTATATTTTGGAACAGAGCAACATTTTTGTTGATTCTCTTGACGTTACGGACAAACAAGTCAGCAAATCATACCATTTTCTGCACTGTTTATTTGAAGAAAAAAATCCTATCTTGAAAAAAAAGTGATGGAAATTAAATCATGTTTTGTTACCTGATTCATAGACAAAAAAAAAAAAAAAATCTTTTAAAATAGTCATTCATTGCAGCCCTAATTAATTTACTGGTATATGTACTAAGATAAGGTGGATAGAAATACAACATGAATAGTCAATGTGACTGCACTATATAAGACAGATAGGAATTTCCATGTCAACTATTATCATTATATTAAAGATAATCACAGGTATATCAAAACAACTCCTGCTGGGAATGACAACTACACCAAAGTAAAAAAAAATAGAACAAAATTCATTAAAGATCATCATTGCAGAATGCGTACAACTTCAACCAGTATTTTTGCGCATGTACACTTCCAACTCTATCATACCCATTGTGCAAGACAAAACCCTCCTTCAAAAATACAACAAAATGAATACGCATGTAATCTGAATGAGATTTTCTCCCATTTGGGAACATTGGACAGCCATAGAAGGAGCTGATGTGGACAAAATGAAGATGTTTGGGGCAAAATGACACAAGAGGCCCTTTGTGGAAAGTGCAAGCTTGCTCGCTGACTGCACATCTTGTGAGATGATGTCAAGGAAACAGAATGAACACATCTGAAGTGTACGAGACACGAAACCTCTCGATACAGGAGTGCCTCTGTCAGCGTGTGTGACAGGAAGACCTTTAGAATCATTTTCATTTTCAAGACATTTTACCTGCTCAGGCACATAATGAGCAAGGAATGCTTAGAAAGGCACCAATGAAGGAATATCACTTTGAGGCTGTTAAGGGTAGTAAACCAACATTCTATTATGGTTAAAAGCTCCAAAAAGTTGACTTTTCATGATAGCGCCCCTCTAAAAGGATGGAAAATTCCTGGGAGAGGAGGCTCTGCCGGTGGAAGGAAGGGCAAGGCTGTGACACACACACACACACATGCTTTCACACACTCGCACTGTGACGCCAAGAGCCATCTTGAAAGCGTGTGAACCGGAAATGGACGCCTGTCTTGCCCGAGTAGGCAGATGGATTTGACAAAGTTCAGAGAGAGCCAACCTGCAGACGTTCCCAGCCGGCCGTGTCCCTGCCTGTGCTACGGAAGTTTGCGCCCGGTCTCCAGCATCCTGGAGACATTGCTCACCTCCTTCCACCAGAAAAACACGCCTGTCAGTGCGGGTGTGTGAGCGTGTGTTGTTTTTTTTTTGATAATATGACTTCCACTGTACTGGCAAAAAGACACATGGTGTAAGATAACCTAGGGTAACCTCTGATTGGAGGGTGCTTGCAATGTCAACACAAGCTGCTCTGACCTGAGCAAAACAGGCCAGTTGGCTGAGCTCAAACACGCACACAGTCTCATGCGCACTCATGACCGCGGCAATACAATTAAAATAACAAGAACAAATGAAGGAAAGATTCAAGATGGCATCATGCATTTAAGGGACATGCGTTTTAAACACAGTGGTCTCAAACATAACCCAAAATGTGTCAAAAGGGGAAAAATATATTTTTTTTTGGGGTGGGGGGTATACGATTAACCCTCAATGTTGGGTCATATGAAAAAAATAAATAAAACACATTTTAGGGTTGTACTGTACAAAACAACTACATTTAGTTTTCTGTGCAAAGCAAGACATTTGGGGTTCAACCAACTTCCTCATTCAGCCCAAAAAGTTGGGTGAGAATGAATCATCCATGCATCATGGGCGATTCACTTTGATGAATGGATAAACCATAAAGTGGTGATTGTGTTTTTGATTAAATTTGGGTTATTTTTCCACACAACAGTCTAATGTATAGGTTAGAGGAAGACCGATATTTTTTTTCCAGGGATACCAATTATTAGGGTGTCAAGGAGTCTGACAACTGATATTTGCAGCTGAAATTCACAAAAAAAAAAAAACGTGCTGAGATTCAAAAATTATTTTTGACAACAGAATTTTGAGTGTAGGTTAGAAATTATGTTTTTTTTCTGATTATTAGTAGTTAAGGAGGCTGATCTCCGACATTTGTAGCTGGTATTTCTTTTTAGTGGAACAAAAAGGAAGAAAAAGGATGAATTAGTGTCAAATTATTAATTTTCTCAAAGAATTTTAGGGGCTTGCTCAATTAACAACTTTTCAGGTTTGCAAAATATTAATTTATTAAAATTTATTAAAATATTAATTAAAAAAAAAATCTCAACAAACAGCCAAATGGGGTCTTAAATCATTAAATGAAAACGTAAACAAGTAAATAGCGCCCTTTTGTTTTCTACAGTTAAATAATTAAATAGAACTACTGAAAACGTTACAATTCCACTGATCTTTGTTTTGATTTCAAACAAAGTGAAATTTTCAGAAGGTTCCAAATGTCAGTCACAGTATATATATAAAACCCTTAAAATGTATGTCAGTCTCAATTTTGTTCCCAATTGTTTCTAGAAAGTGATAAGTAAATAAAAAAGAACGTTATTAAGAGGCTGTGAAGTGTCTTGCGAGCACCTACGTGTTGGTCAGAGGCCTCAATGGGGCTGAGAACTGGCGAGCCGCTTGGACTGCATAGCTCAGGAAAAGGGTTGGGGATTGCAGGCAGCGAAGCGGGTCGCAGATGTTGCTCCTCCCGCAGGCACCTGCAGGGGGAGACACACGCAGAGATTCAATCAGCTCTCTAGTCTTTGCCCACCGGTGAAACCACTGAGCAAGAAAACTCAAGGTCATGGAATGTTCCAATTACTTGTTATTACATTCCACACACAAT
Source organism: Hippichthys cyanospilos (assembly GCF_059441005.1). Classification (NCBI taxonomy): domain Eukaryota; kingdom Metazoa; phylum Chordata; class Actinopteri; order Syngnathiformes; family Syngnathidae; genus Hippichthys; species Hippichthys cyanospilos. Next base: position 12,505,421 of record NC_142389.1, on the reverse strand, counting down.
TATACACTATTGAAGTTGTTTTATTGGTTATTCATTTGAGACACTAACGTCTTTGGGGGAAATGAATTACCCCAAAAGTTAGGACAAATGAATAACGCGCACACACACACACACACACACACATACACACACAAAAACACACACACACACAAAACCTAGTTTTTCATCATTTGTTCATGTCAGACAAGTTTTGGGCTGAAATGAATAACCCAAAGTAAACCACTAAGCAACCAAACCTTTTAGGTTCCTTTTACTCATTTCACACAACTTTCTGGGCAGAAATCAACAAGCCAGAAAGTTATTATTTTTACAGAACCTTTTGTGTCAAATGAATAACCCTCTAAACAACAAAACTTTTTAGCATGTTTTATTCATTTCACACAACTTTTTGGGGAACAACGAATAACCCAGAAACCTGGGTAAAATTGACCCAAGTGGCAGTTGGTCCATTTTTGACTCATAATTGGGTTGCTTTTGACCCAGATGTTTTTGGAGAATGTGTTATTTGAGACTCGAAGTTCGGCAAAAACATCAGTCTACTCAAGAATTGTTGGGTGAAATATAACCTAATTGGGGCCAAAAATGACCAGATCCAATACTTGGACCAATTTGACTCAATGGCAATGGTTAAGCTAATTTCTTTAGGATTGTTTTGAATAATTGTTTTTTATTTAACATATTTTTTATATATACATTTATTCTTTTTTTGCTTAGGTTATTTTGTGGATTATACAATTCACCCCAAAAAGTTGTTATATTAGCTATTATTCGATCAAAACAACAGCTGGGTCAAAAAACACCCAAACTGGGGCAAAAATGGGCCAACCCATTACTTGCAACAATTTGATCCAACGATCAAGGTTAACCCAATTTGGGGAACTTGTTTTGAATAATGACCACATTTGGACTGTTCTGAACCCATAAAGTAGGATAAAATTGACTAACGTAGTGGATCAGTCCGTTTTTGACCCATATGGTGTTACTCTGTGCAGTTTTCCTCCGACAATCACGATATTGAGGTCGAACAAAGAACGCACAGGGAAAATTTTGGATGCGTTTACCTGACGGCCTGGATGTGCATGGGCTGAGAGTGGCGCAGCCTCTCCCTAGCAGGCACAGAGGGGGGCGTGTGACGTCGGACGGCTGGGCCGTGTCTGACAACGGGAACGTGCATCAGTTGGTGGTGGTGGGGCATGTGGCCGTTGTTGAGAATGAGCGCTGTGTCTGCCGGCGTCGAGTACACGCTCTCCATGGAGGAGTTCATCTCATTGACCAATTTCTCCAGATCCACGTCATCATCTGCGAGAAAAGGGGGATACGGATAAGTGAATGACAGTGAAAGTCACAAAGGACAGTGTACAGTGGGCCCCCGGGTTACGAACTTAATCCGTTCAGCGGCTACGCTCGTATCTCGAATTGCTCGTATAGCGGGCAATCCAAACCCATGTTAATTCGTGAATGCGTGCAACGCGCGCCGAAGCCTTAGGTAAAAACGACACACTGTAAACATATATTAAAATTGAGTGACATAATCTGCTGTACACTTGCATTACATAATAAATACAATGGATAAATAGCTTTTATCTTTGAAACGACGAGACTTGAGCTGGGTGTAAGCAGAGGGGTGGCAGAGTCCAACGCACAAAGTTAACACGGCGATAGATATGCTATTGGTCTTACAGTGTTAGAGTAACTCTTTCAGTCAGGGTGCAAATCACGCAGATACTAAAACATCATCCTCTTATTTCTTTCTTTACCGCTGCTAGTAATTTTAGAAGCTATGTCTAACAGATAAAGTTTGCAAAGTCTTCACAACATTCCGTTTTTCACTAATTTTCTCTCCTAACTTCCATCCTGTCCCATCAAGCTAGATAAAGGCGTTTGGCCAATAGCATATCGGCATTTCTGTGATTGACGTGTGACACCGGCCAATAGCATCTCCGTGAGTGAGACCGGGTGACCTTAATCGACCAATAGCATATTCGCATCTCCGTGACTGACTGATAATTATTCGCACTTTTTTTTAAACGGTTGGAATGTATTGACAATTAATTAAAAAAAAAAACACACATTTAAACCAATGACAATTCTTTGTCCTGCAATCGGCACATTTAATTTCATGTCAGCTGTTTTTCCCTTTAGCTGTACAAACACTACACTTAAATGGTAATATATATAGACACCGTGAGTGAGACAGTCAGTGTGACGTTGTAAGACCAACAGCGTTCACGTTACTGGTACAAGTATCTACTGATGATTGATGATGTCGCTACTGTTGATTTTATTGACACAATTAAACGAGAACATTTCTACATACTCAATGGCCGGCATGTCGAATTGCTCGTAAGGCGAGAGGTTTGTTCGTAAGCGGAGGACAAAAATCTCCCTGATCCACGCTCGTAAGGCGAATTGTTCGTAAATTAGGGTGCTCGTAAGCCGGGGGCCGACTGTACTTCATTTTTTAACTCCACAAAGATGATGGGTACTTGTAATTTATAAATTTTACTCAGTTCAGACAGGGACCAAATATAGTCTCTTTAGCGTAAAATACACTCAATGAAGTTCACTTTACAATGACTCATTAAACCGCTCCTTAAATTTTCAGCAGCACATCTGTGAGAAACTATGAATGCAATTTGCTTTGGGATCTGTAAATATGTGACTCATGGTGTATTAAAATATTGTGATTGAATCCCTCAACCACAACTAACTATTTGCAGGAAAAATAATAATAAGCATTTTTGGACATCAAACTCAAATGTGTTCAGTCAGGAATGCACATCACAGTTCCAATACTCTTGAAAGAACAGAAACCTCTTTATTAATGTCAGTTCTATGTTAGGGACAAATACGAGCCTACATGAAGGCACCAATATGTTCCAATGTCCGAGGCCCTTTTGACCGATGGGTGTCCCAAACCGCAAATTCCTCGCATTCCTACTGGTGGGGGGGTGGGGGGAATTACAGCAATCTGGGAGCGCTCACCAGCCTGAGTGTACCAAGTGTTCACAACAAACACCAACACAAACACACTTGTGCACACACACGCACACACACAAACACACACACAGGTCAAGCGAGGACACGGTGTACACCATGCAGCGCTGATGTGCATGTAATTACACAGGAGAATCAAAAATGTACAACATCTGCAGTCCGAGAGAGACTAAAGAGTGTGTGTGCGTGTGGGGTAGGGGGGACAAAAAGCTGCTCTGTACTCGGAACAGCAGGGCGCCAGCTCAGCTGGGATCACAAAGAGGTATGCATGACCAACACAGAGGGTAAGTAGAGGACACAAGGTCATGTGATGTTCAAGAGTAGGACATGGGTCGTGAGGTGAAAGGCTGCTGAGGATAGCAAGGGATGGCTATTATGTAAAACATGGGATGGATACTTGTGCTATTATCCCCTACTGACAGCTTTAAATGCAAGGCAAGTGCACTTTTGCAGGCATGGGAATGATGTCAACGTGAACAGAAGCTGTTGTTTTGACATATGAAAATAAATAATTGGTGAGGGTAGATGAATTGTATACAATGGCTCGAGGTCTTTCAGAGGATCAAGTTAAATCTGTGGTTCTCGATATTTTTTTTTTCAATGATGTACCCCCTTGTGATTTTTCTTTTTTTTTCCAGCAAGTGTCCCCCCTAACCAGTGTGAAGCATTTTTTTGGATGGGTGAATTCTATTACTTACAATATTGTCATCCATCTCCTGATTTCTTTAAGTTTGGAACTATAGTTGTAGTGGTATCTCTCAAGGCATTTTATTCAAAAGCCCCAGAAGATATATCCTGCAACTAACATCTGCAACTAAATTTCTGGCTCATCTACTGGAAAATTGCATCACTAATGACAATATGCCTCTGTGTAAACTTTAACAAAAAAAGGCATTCAAAGGAGTCGCTACAACACAATTTAGCAATAAATTGATTCATGTTCTAATTTATTTACTCTTAATTTGAAAGTACAAATGTACTGTTCCTCTTATGGTGCTGATAAATAATAAATTAGATTTGATGTTAAAAACTCACTTAACTGCCTTCACGTACCCCCATTTATGAATCAGAGCTGGACTAAGTGAAATTAAAAACCTTCTGTAATTAAAAAAAAAAATGCGGGATGACAGCTGTTCTTGTTGTAACATCACTTCAGATTTGGCTTAGCTTTAGCGGTATAGTAATAGTTATCATCTGCATTCATCACACGCCTCTCTCTCATTGCCAACACACTTTTGGCTTCAGCTAGGGAACATATAGGCTGTCTCTTCTCTATTTCTTCAATGTTTAGGAACTACAGCGTCCGTCTGGCCAGCATCTGGCTACAAAAGCTCGTGTGAAAGCTGAGCCAGGACATTCCAGTCAGATCCCAGGATACAGCCATTGAGTGCTCTCTGTCCCTGGCAGAGACACCCTACAATCATTGATGGGCAAGTCGGAGGTCAGAGACGCACCGATATGAGCTTCGAACTCAGCTTGGCTGATTTATGCCAGACAAGATTGTATGCTTCATGCTTTCAATCTGACGCAGTCCAGCCACTAATCTAAGAATCCAAAATCTGACATCTAAAATCACTTGCAACAATGGCAAGTATTAACACCACAGCATACAGTGGAAAAAGGTACATAATATACCTAGTCAAACTGCAATTTATTCATGCTATGCTGCAAAAAAACACTTTTGTATAAAAAAAAACAAAATAACATATTTCAAGCATATAAACACAATTACTAGTTTCCCATCAGTCAGGGCTTTGGCGCCATCTTGTGACATATTTGTGCATACTAAAAAGAGCATTAAAAATCTAGTTCAGTGAGTGCTCCTGTTTCTGTACAAGCTTTTTGTCACCCTCGATTGGAAAATGGAAGCATGTATTTGAAGGAGGCATTTAATTTTTTAAAACAGACATAGTGACCATAGCATGGCACTTTGTAGTTTTAATCGTGGAACAAATTTTTTGCATTCAATTATGTATCCCTCTCTTCATTAGCACCTTTGTCCCCCTGACCATTGTCCTACTTTCTCCAGTATGTGCCCTCTGATGACCTGACACTCTATCCTAGTCATGGTTCGCACACAGGGCCATGTTTACAACACACTTGCATAAGCGTGACGAGCGTGCATCGGCGAATTTGAGGGAAGACAATTTACAACATCTACTCTGCTTCCAGGCATTTCCACGATAGCTGAAAGGATTTCTGAGAATGAGGCGCGGGGTTTGGTCATTGGCTAAGGGAAAAATGGTGAGTAAGAGAGATTGGATTTAATATTTGTGTAAAAGTTCGACATCTGGATAGCAGCGCTCGCAATGATGAAGGAAGACAATGTCCTAGAAGACCTAGATGAAGACGAACATAGACAAAAGGTGGGGTAGAGGTGTACGGACGTAAATGAGCAATGAGGCTTGTCAGAAAAAAAACATTCCACAAATAAACACATGGAGGAAAATGAAGGTTGTCAGAAAGAGAAATATGTTATCCATCATCTATTGCTGCAGTTCTCAAATGGGGGTACGTGAAGGCACTTCAAGGGTCATGTTGGGTTTCTGATGGTATCAGCAAATCTAATTAAATGTTTTTTAATGCATTTACAGGAACAGTGCATGTTCATTTCCAAATTGAGAGCAAATTATTTGGAACAGTAAGAACTGTATTGACAAAGTGTGTTCAAGGTGACCTTTGCAAATTTTATGCAAGAGTAAATTTAGGAGAAAAAAATGCTACCATTAAGAAAACATAATGTGCACTTTTTGAATTAAGTAAAGATTTCAATGCATAAGACTTATACCTTTGACGGCTGTAGAGTTTTGGAAAATGCATGTGCAACAATAATTAGCCTCATTGATTGCAATAATTCCCAACCATTATGCTGCAAGCAATCAAGAGGTATTCCTTAAACAAAAATAATTACAACTAATTAGAGCAAAATCCTAGAAAACGTAAGATGTAAGATGTTTATCAATCTATGTCAGTGACGTATAATGACGAGCATAACAACTAAGCATGCTTTCACTAGACCAGCAACTGAAATGGGGTAAAAAAATGTAAAGGCCCTTTAGGAGGTAAGTGGATTTTTAACAGGGTTTCCACAGGTATCAGCAAATCCAAATGAATTATTTTTAATAAGGAAATGAAGTGTTTGGTTTTCTTTTCAAATTGATAAATTATTTGAAACATGAAGCAATATATTGCTAACTTGTCTTGTAGTGACACTTTTGCAAAAGGTTGCATACATTTACTTATTTATTTTACCAAGCCAGAACAAAAAGAAGCTACACAATCTATCTTCTGGAGTTCCTGAATAAAAAAAATCACTAATCTGCAGGAATGAGACCGTGATGGCCAATTACTGGCCATACTTGCAGTATAATCTAATCTCTCAAATAGACAGGACAGGAGAGCGTTACCGTGGTGATGTAGACCGGCCGAGCGCTGAAAGCCTGGAACAATCAGCTCCTCTGGCCTCCGAGAGGAGCTGCGGTCCATGCCCTCCTGCCAAATAAACAAAACAGGCAGAAGAAGAAAGAAAGATGTTTGTGAACTGAGTGTGTCACAAAAGGCCATGCAGAGGTGTTGGATGTCAGCTATTTAAGCGAAGCAAAAGGCAGTGGGTTATTTTCGCAGCGCTCAGACAATAGACGGGTTCACGCCTCTGCTTTCGAGGAACATTGAGTGACACACGGGCGATACTCTGACCCTGTTGCGCTCTGACTTTGTGACCCCTGACCTCTCTCTTAGTCCGCCTGTCGCACACAAACATATGTGCGCACACACTTGCTTCAAACCGCCACATATGACCACTCACTCCAGGCAGATCAATCAATCTCCGAGCACACTTCAAGCATCACTCACAGTCAAGTTCCTCATGCATTGGGTAATTTGATGCAGTTTCCAGCTTTGAAAGCTGCAGAGTGGAGGGAGGGACAAGGGCCAAAATGACAAAAAAAAAAAAAAAAAATCTCGACTTTTCGCGGAAAACGCAGAAGAATTGTTCCCAGGAACTACTGGTGGCCAGATGTCCTGCTGCGATTGCACGCACACACGCGTGTATGTGGGATGCTTCGAAAACATCCATAAATGCCTCAAGTGCGATTTATAGCTCCGAGAAGCTGCGGCCAAAAGCTTTCCAAGGAAGGCAACTTGACTAGGCTGCCTGTTGGATGCCGGACGTCGGCATTGCTCCAGCCAACTCTATCAGAGCCAGATCAGGACCTCGGAATTTCAAACTCACTAAATATATAAACCTGCAAATGCGCACGTACGACATGAATCCCATTTTGACAAAGAGGACCCGTGCATATACTTTTACTGACATCAAATCTGATGCACTTAAATAATGTGGACATGCTTTTGGATACATAAAAGTTGCTTTGCATTCTGATGTAAGTGGGCTAAAAGCCAAATTGGGTCAAAATGAAACCAACTCCACTTTTTGGGTTATTCATTTACCCCAAAAAGTCGTGACATCAACCCACACTCATTGGGTTGCTTTGTACAAAACAAGGTTTGGTAAAATGGCCACAAAAAAAAAAAAAAAAAAAATCTCAAATCAATTTAACAGCAGAAAGGAACCCAACAAACATTTATTTAAAGGTTTGATTTATTTTAAATTATTGCTGCACAAACTGTTCAGACAATGACAACTACTGATTTTAAATCAATTAAACGTAAATACATATATTTATGGCTTGTTTAAAAAAAAATAGCTACTCTTAACTTGTGAATAACTTGCTTCAATGCCAGTTAGGCAGTCAGGATCTATAGTCAACACTTCTCTAGTTTTCTGCCATTTATGCATAAATTTCATGATTTAGCAAATGTCCTAATTAATTCATTTTTAAAATGAAAAAATAATCAAGTAGTTAACATGATTTAGTGCACAGCCCTAAAACATGTTTTTTGTTTGTTTTGAGTTTGTTTCAAATTAAGTCAGAATAAGCCTTAAAACAAGTTTTGAGTTGGTTGAAGGGCTAATCCTGTGTCAGCGTGTTTGACTCAATTTGATTTACTTTTGACCAAACCGTTTTTAATGTAGGTACATGATCAATTTAAGCATCATCATTAAAAAGAAATGGGTTAAAGACACTGCAATAGGAAAAAAAAAACATTTGATATAAGTGAGTTGCTAGCTTGGTCATGAAACGAGTTAAACTTGTAAGTGAAGGGAGCATAGCTGTAATATGACAATCAGTCTCTGTTAAAAGGACAAAAGCTCTATCCACTCAAATTGCCATCTAACCAGTTTAATTTTCTCTCAGAAAACCAATTGCTGTACTTACTTGGGAGCATAACCACAAGACTGAGCGCAAAGTGTTGCCTGAGCGACCGATGCACACAGCCGCTAACCTCTGACCTCAGCGAAGTGAAAGAAAGAAGGAATTGTAGTCCGAGCTCTGAGACAGATCGCACATGTTGGACATTGCTGGCACTTGCGGAGACTTTTGAGTGAGGCGACGTTCCGCTGGTTTTGTCCGTTACTCGTTTCCGCCCTCCGGACCCTGCTCGGGCCATAACTCAGCCGAGCTTCCAGCGTGTGGGCTGTGGTTTTGCGTGTGTGTTTACGAGCGCGTTTGCACACCAAGATGGGGTTGATTGACGCTTCCACTACCTCGATCCAAAGTTCTCACTATGACAGGCAAGACATTTATCCTTGAGGAAGACACACCTGGAATGTGGCCCAGACAACCAAAACATGCCTGCAGTAATGTTCCTTATCGTGTTATGTAACATGTTAAAAAAAAAAAGTAATATCAACACACACTAACACTGTGGTCACAGCCTACACAGAAAATCCATGGGGTGGAATGAATTGTATGCCATGCTGTGTCATGTCAGCTTTTACATAAAACGAGCACAAACACACGCACATAGCAATGTTATGACCCACTTTCCTCTCTCAGACTACCAAACTGTTTTTTCCCCCCACCAAACGCAGGCCGGAGGAATGTTGCTCTCGACGGGGATTCAATTGACTATTCACTGCAGTCTTACTGGTGCAGAACTGGAACTTTCCTGGAAGCTAACGCCAACCAATCTAATTTAATGACCCCTCAAACAGGCTCAGCTGTTAGCAGTGACCGTCCATTTATGAAAAGGGGGGTTGTACTGAGAAGCTCAGCAATCTCTTTTAAAACCGACAATCGCGAGCTTCCGGGCCCATCGCAAAAACAAAGCTGCAAGTTGTTATGGTTGTTGCGCCTTCTATTTATAGACTCTCGCTATGCTCCTTAGAGAGATTCTTTGCATTACTGGTGGTTGAAGTGGAGAAAATCCTACAGTTTAGAAACAAAAGACTCATTCTGCAAGGAATTGCACATTGGAAGTGTGTCTGATGTGTTGAGACTAGCTCATTGGCAAGTAAGAGTAGTCTCCCAACCACTGTGGGCAGACATATAGAAAAACGTACATGGAACTGGGGCACCTAGAAATAATCAATTTAAAGGGGGAATTAACTTATTTTGCCATTTTCAAGCATTAAAAAAAGTTAATATTTTATATGTTCAATTAATACCTTAAAAACACATTTTGCCACCTGCTTTCAATATCACATCGGCTCAGATAATGACCAATCACTGCTCAGCTTGTGAGCATCACATAAACAAATCCAGAAAACAGCACAAGCCATTATTACTAGGGCTGGGGGTGGGGTAAATCGACTTTAAAATCATGTTTGCGCCACCGTTTTCTACACAGACCTTTTTTGCAGACGTACACAGAGATTGAACCCCCCCAAAAATACAGGAACTTTCACAAGCTTGGGACAAAAAAGGAATAATTAATTATTGGAAAGTACAAATAGCATACCAATGCATAACTTTGTGGGACCAAAAAAAAAAAACATGCAATGATCATCTTGACATACAGCTCCATTGTTTATCTTGTTGCACCACCTGTTATTCGTGCATTATTTAAGCCTGTTTTCTTTAAAGACGCTGCTACCACATGGACCTTTCCAAAATAAGTGAAAGCTGCATTATCCAAGAATACAACTAGTCACGACAAATAATTTAGAATGGCTCAGTTTGACATGTTCAAATTTTAACCAGGGAGGGGTAGGTCAAAATGAAAATAAAGAAGAAGAACTGGAAGTTATTGATGGGCAGCTCCGCTCTCTAGTTTACCTGTGGAATATTGATGAAGCATCATCTGTGACTCTAAGGATACTATTACAAGTGTAATGGACACACACAGTAATCCCTTGTTTTTCACAGTTTTTTGCAGTGAATTGGAACCGGAACACCCGAACAGCGTGTGTGTTTCATGAGTGACACAGCACGCCTAGGTCTGTATAACAAGTGGGAGGTGATTACAACTACTGCCCTCATTGGTCGATGGTTGCGTCGGGACCCTCTTGAAATCAAGTTTGTAGTGTCCTGCAAGACACTCAAACTTGTGCTTCTTACACAGACAAGGACTTGCCTGTGTCACTCATCAAACAAACACGCTGTTGGATAGAGCCAAAGGAGAAGAGCAAAACCGTTCACCAGACTGTTGGAACTCTCTCACATAGATTTCTTTTATAATAAAATGGTATTTCAAGTATAAACTCTCATTGTTATCATGGTTGATTATGTACAGATTTGACTTTAATAAGACTTCTGGGCACTGCTGATATGACCGCGGCTGCAGCGATACTTCAAAGGATGGAAAGGGGTAACTGTTCAGTTACTGCATGAGTTTTAAAAGTTTAAGATTTAAGTAAATGTGTACTGCTTTAGTTCCACGTCCATGGCAAGTGCATTTATAGTTACCTTGTCTGTCTGGCATGCAGGAAACTGTCACAGGATGTCTCTCCGCAATATAGACCCCCCACTCAAAAAAAAATCCGCAATGGGTAGGTGAGAAGCAAAGTAGTGAGAGATCACTGTACCATATTTCTCAGTGTACAAGTTGAATTTGTGCATAAGTCAAACCGCCCTCCTTTTTTTTTTTTTTTACTTAAATATGGATGAATTCTACAAAAACTGACTTTACTAGTTACACATATCATGGCCATCCAAGGTGAACACGTGATGTGTGTTATTAAAATCATGAAATTACACTACTTTTAGACGCATTTCTTCATCATACATCGAATAATACTGCTGCTGTTATGGGGGAAATGGATGGTAACGAGACAAGCATGAGGCAATGTGCGCATAGACGCAAATGTTGAAAATGATGTCGCATTTTCACATATCGCATTGTGTGGATATAACTCCCGGATGCACTCTTCTACCTTCTTGTCATTTGTTCAAACATCCTCTTCAACATTACTCCTCCACGAGTACTCATCTTCGGACCCGTCCAAGTTGTTTGAAATGCTTCTAGAAATGCTTTGCTTAAGCTTTCTTTACTCAAGTGACGACTACGGCGAGATCAGAGCCTGTAAGATTGCTCTTTGCTGTTTTTCACCCGCTGACATACATGCATGCCACTGCGCACACTTTTTAGTCTTGAATGGACAAGTCAAGCCATTATTTTCTTTTCATAATGGGTCAAAGTCTGCTGGAAAACTTAGCAACGCAGCCTCGTTGTTGACAACACAGAGGCAATAAGGCGGCCCTTGACGAAAGTGCGTTTGAAAACGCAAACGCGCTTAAACAGATGCATACTATATCAAATTAGAGGTATATATAACTATTTTGAGACTTGTAAATGACATGATATTATTTTGCATTCAAATTGATGTTATTCAAACAGATATGTGGTCAACCCCCCCAATATAGAGTTTGAAAATGAGATTTAAAAAAACAGTTGGGACTTGTACACGGAGAATTACACTAACTTCATATGTGTGAACAAAATTGTAGTTGGTGTTTGTTGATCTTAAATCACAATCGCTAGTACGCTCACGCTCATTGCGATTGCTAATCCTATAGCATGGATACATTTTGTTGATGTCTAAAAAACTTCATATGTATAGAAGTGTGTCACTCACTTCAACCTTCAACACACACGAAATTCTTGCCATTTCCTGTTTTCTTATACACTCACCTGATAATTTGAGTGACACAGGAAGTAGTCAGGGCCTCCTGCTAAGGCCATTTTGTAGGTTCAGCAGCCCCTTAGAAGGGAATGACACCCACTGGTCCTAGCAGAACCCTGCACAGAACACAGGGCATGCATTCAATTAAAATGAAACGGGGGGGTGCGCCATTGACAGACAATGTGAGAAAAAAGCAGCTTAAAATAGCTTCATCTTTCCAGGTGAGGGATTTGTGCTTAACACAGAGTAGAGTGCTGTGTGTTTGGCATATGCTGAAAGAAAGACACCGGGAACTAAACCCAACACTCCGCTCGCTCCCAAAGGGAAAAGAAAGTCCGCATGTGCAAGTAAAGGCGCATGCATGGACGAACATGTGCACACCAAATCCAAAGTAAACACAGCCATTGTGTGCCACACACACACAAGTCAGTTCCTAAACAATGCCCGGGGCTTAAGACTAAATAAGAACCCCACCACCACCAATCACCCCCTTGACCCACCCACCTCCTTAACAACACATGACCACTCACCGCCCGAACCGCATGGCAAGGCAAAAGGGAAGGGGGGGTGGGTGAGGTGTTTGGGGAAAGGGGCAGGGGGCTTGAAATCGGAGTGGGCTATTTTAACTGCACTGTGTAGCATTATCTGTTGTGAGTAAGCAGGGGGCATGTTGTGAGTACGTGAGAGGTTGTGTTTGGAAAGATGATATACACACACGTAGACACATGCACACACAACCCATTTTAAGCAGTGTTGGGATATTTTGTTCACTCTATTTGATGACAGTTACAGTTGGATGATTTTTTGGAGTGAGAGGGAATGTTAAAGGCGAGTAGAAAACAGAAAAATAAATCAACATGATGTGAGTGAACTCGTAAAAATAAATGGGAAAATATGCAATGGCTAATGCAATCACATACAAGCAGTCTGTTCCAGTTTTTGCTCGTTATTCTGTC